>NW_003852412.1:24279161-24298907 GCF_000181295.1 Otolemur garnettii
TAGAACCCCTACCATAGTGTTCTACAGTAGGCATATTACAGTTGCGTGTGGAATTTTTCAATAGATTCATAAGTGAATGTTATCTCAATCCATTTATGGGTAGATAATAATTGGTTTTAATGGCTAGTGTCTAGTATTTCCTATTCTAATTCTTCATATTTTATATAAATAAAGAAATCTATACCTGTTGTATTTTGGTACGGAAGCCTTGTATTTGCTCACTTTTACTTTGTATTTAGTATAAAATTTTAGCATGATAATCTAAGGTAAACCACCTGATCTCATTTATTTATACACTAACTATTGTATACATCCCCTTCTGTGCATTTGTCTGGGTAAAGAGTGATAGCATATCATTCAAGGGATTCAGAAACATTTAAGAAGCATTGATTACTAGAAAACAAAATGTAACATGAATTCATAGCTCTCCAAGTGTTTGAAATCTCTTTAGGGAGGTTGATACATGAAACAAAAAAGCAAGCCAGTGCGGTTGTGTGAAAATGTTCAGGAGATAAATAATCACTATAGGAATTCAGAGGATGATGTGTTAAGATTGTTAAGAAGGACTGAGGCGGGAGGTAGGATTTGAGTGTGATTTTAAGAATGAGTAGCAGAGGAGAATATTCTGGAAGGATTAGAGCATCATAACAGAAGTACAGGCTGTGGACAGCCTAGTTCTTCAAAGTCAGGAATATGCCCTTGTCCCTTCTCTGCCTTTTCTCCAGACTCTGCCGTGTGCGTTTGCCTGCTGCCTTGCACGGGGTCACACTAGCCAGTTCTGGGAAAGGATCCAGTAGGAAACGTCTAAGAAACTTCCTGGCCATAACAGAAAATTGCTGTGGTATCACATTGCTTTGTTGCTCAGCCTCACATCTGTTTCCTTGTCCTTTTACCAACCCCTGTGCTAGTTAAAGTGGATCTCCTGATTCCTGACTTCTTGACCGTTTGACCTTTCCCAGAGCCTGGCCATCGTGTCTTAGGGCTCTCCTCTGCCTGTCTGATTTCTCTCCTACCTTTGGTATCTGAACTCACCTTGACCTGTGTGTTATGATTTCTGCATGGCTGAGGTTCCAGACTCACTGGTCCTCTCAGGTTCTCGGCCTCCTGGTGCAGCTAGCTGGCTTCCCATCCATCTACCCCTCAGATGAGGCTCCCAGCCCGAGGGTCCTGCAGGCCCAGTCTCCTGCCCAACTTCTTTTGCCCTCACAACAACCACCTTGCTTAGTGTGAAGTGTTCAGTTGTAGGAATACTGAAAAATTATGGGGATGACATAAAGCTTGGCTGTGAAAGGATTTACAAGACAGGTTGAAGTTTATATTTTGTTCTCTAGGCCAGTGATCCTCAAAGTAAGTTTGTACCTCAAAAGTAGGCAGGGTGATACATAAGGGTGTGGAAAGAAATAACTTTTTCTTTTTTTTTTTTTTTTTTGCAGTTTTTGGCTGGGGCTGGGCTTGACCCCCCCCACCTCCGGCATATGAGGCTGGCGCCCTACTCCCTTGAGCCACAGGCGCTGTCCCAAAAGAAATTATTATAATAACTGGTTCAGTGTGTTTCTGTATTTAAAGAAATATGCTTATTTAAAATATAAATAAAATGAAAAATCAAACCATTTAAAATGCAAGATAAATTAAAAATACAAATGTTTAAATTATGGATTGACCCAGGGCACTCCACATACCAGATGGTCACATGTCATCTGGGGTGACAGACTTCCTGAGGGAAGAGTATGAACTCCACAGCCTGGAGGGGTTGACTAGGACCTTATTTATTTATTCACTTTTAGCATGTTTGAGGTATTGCAGTTTGTGTGTGCCTAGATTTGCAGATTGTGTTTCTAGCTGTAACCAAAATAACACTCGCAAAATGGTCAGGTGCTTGTGAAAGATCCCTGCCCAGACTGAAGCCCTGACCCCGCTGCAGTCCTGTGGGAGAGCTGCTCACCTGCTCCTAAGACCAGCTCTTGCCCAGCTGCCCATGGAGTAAAGATCAATGGTATTTTTATAATTTCAGATTCATATGAGGGTATATATTTGTGTTAGGTAGGCTCCTAGTGGTAGGTGAGTCCTTTCCCCAGGAGGTGTGCCACCGACCTCTACCTGGTGCCTCTTAGGGGAGAGCTCACAGAGCCCCTGCCCCCTACCACTCACCCCCACTTCTTAAATTTAATTGTGTTTTTCCTTTCATGTGACCTGTAGTTGTTTATCTACTACTTTCAAATTAATCTTGAATGCACAGGGTGCTTGCTTTTCCATTCCTGAGATACTTTGCTAAGGAGAATGTTCTTCAACTCTATCCAGATAAATACTAAAGATATAATGTCTTCATCTATTATATGGCCGAATAGTACTCCGTGGAGTACAGATACCACAGTTTATTAGTCCATCCTGGGGTTGATGGGCACTTGGGTCGTTTTTACATTTTTGTGATTGTGAATTGACCTGCTATAAACATTCAGGTGCGAATGTCCTTGTGATAAAATGACTTTTTTCCTTCTGGGTAGACACCTAGCAATGGGGTTGTGTGGGATGAAATGGAAGGTCTGCTTTTAGCTCTTGAAGATTCTCATACCTTTCCAAAAACGCTGTACTGGTTTGCAGTCCCGCCACTGTGTAAGTGAAAAGTCAGTGGTATTTAAATAAGATATAACTGAAATTCTTCCACCAAAACCTGATAATTTCTTCCACCAAAACAAGACTATTGCAAAAGTGAATGCTACAAACACCTCTGACAAAGAACCTCACCCTCAGTATACATTCTACTTTGAGAAAATAAGCACTATATGAACATGAGATTTTTATGATTAGCTGTAAAACAGTATTTATTTCATTCTTATACCCAATCTTTAAAATTTTCACTTTTGCACATGTTTAATTATATATACCCATACACATATATACATAGTTAATTTTGAGAGTAAGCTTATATGTTACATGTTATACATAAATATATGTTATTCATCTATTATATTTTGGGCACATGGTCAAAAAAGCTTTTAGTGTGGTTGGAGTTATTCTGTGAACAGATGCTTGAAAAGTTTTGGAGCTCACAGGTGAGGGACACTTTCATTAATACCAAGAAAATCAAATCTTTCATGGAATTTCATGGAAAATCGGTCTGACTGACTGAAAATCAAATCTTTCATGGAATTTATTCTTTTAGAAACTTTCAGAAATAAGACTTCTTACCAATGTAGTACGTGCAGCTACATCTTTTTTACCAGTGATATCTATAAGTTCTTTTTATCAGTATTCCTATCTACTCCTGTTGTAATTCTGCTTACATATTTGAACTTTGCAACTTAAAAGAAAAAGATGACATTAACCTAGTCTGAAATGGTTCTTATGTTAGGTAAGTATTGGCCGTATCTTATTTAATATTGAAAAATAGAGTTCAATTAATGTGTTTTCTGCTCAGTCCTTAAATAAACTTCATAAAGGAGTGTTAACAGAAAATTTTAAACATCTTGAACACATGTAATAGATTTACCAATGAAACTAATTAAGGCCGTAAAATCAGTATAGCTCATTTTTAAGTGAAGTTCTTCAGGAAAAGGGGGTAAGCAACATAATGAGAATTCTATTTTTAACTTAGGTTGTTTTTTTCATGTATTGACAGTGCTGTGACTTTTTTAGACAACTAGGCATGTGGATGTGGTGTTTGAACTCTTTCATATTCTGTAAACATTCGGAAGCAGTAACATGTCTCCTGGTCCAAACACTCACCCAGGGCTCACGTGCTGAGTCCAGGGGCATTTACTTTCATTAAAGTTCAGAGTTTGCTAAAGGTGTGATCTAGATTTGTTCTCTTAATATTTCCCTAGAAACTAAAAATAAAATAAAATAAAATAAATCTACAATGTTGTTTTACAGAACCTGCTTACTTGAAAGGAAAGTAAATGTATTTTAGTTTATGGTAATTTTTATTAAAATAAAACATACAAAATGAGTCCCACAAAATTCGACCTTGAAATTTCTCATTTCTTTACATGGGTGGTTTGAATACTATTGCAGTTGAATTTAAAATAAAAAATTGCAAACTTTAAATATATAATTTAATTGTTGGGTTTTTAAAATCTATTCATTCCTCCTTTATTTACTTGTTTATTTTGGCCTCTGTTATCTTATCTTCCTGCATCTTTATAAAAATTATAAGCTTTTGAAATCAGAAGCAATAAAGTTATAGACTTTTTTCCTTTATCCTCCCAGGAAATTAATTAAAATGGGAATTGTCTCAGTCCCACAGTTTCTTCCAGTAGCTCAGGTTGAGGACAGATTTACACAGCAGCATAATGGTCAGCATGTCCAGTCCGCAGACCTGGCTCAAATCTGGGCTCTGCCAATTCTAAGCATCATAGTGTGAGTAGTGGCTCAATGAGTCGATCTCACAGAGTTGTCATGAGCATAGAATATAAAAAAGTGTGTGAGTTTGCCAGCAAGGTGTCTAATACATGGTAGGCACTTCATAAATGCACTCTGTTGATAATTGTCATTACGATTATGTGGAAGTGAGAACCTTGTTAACAGGGTGTTGAAGGAAGTAAGTGACTTCTTGGAAAAGACCAGGGGTGACAGCAGAAAGCCTGTTGCAGTGCGGATGCCAAGTGCCCTGTAATGAGATGGGGAGAAAGGAGACAAGCAGCTGTACAGGACCGGCCTCCTCTGCTGGGGTCATCTTGGCTCCAGGTTGATTAAGTCCATTTCTCAAACCTGTATTTTTCCACCTTTATATCTCTGTTGTAAAAATGTTGGATTTTGATGTTGGCTTTGGAGACTGCATGGTATATAGCACGTGAAAAACAAGACTAGATGAAACACTGTAAGTCTTGAATAACCATGTTCTAGATCGGGTTGAATGAGAAGAACTGAACTAAAACCAAAGGGGGCCATTCCTACACTTGTCAGAGAGGGTCAGAGTATTCACGAATGTAGGAGATTATTAGAAGCATGTTGTAATTGTTCACTAATGAGGCACAGTTCAAAGCCCTTTGTATGGACTTCATAGTAATTTATTTTATTCTCACAACTCCCCTATAAGAAAGGAGCTGTAATGGCACCTTTACAGATGAAGTCATGAGGCTCACAAATTTAATTTCCCTGAAGTCAAACACCTGATAATCTGCTGAGCAGGTAGTTCTGCCCCAGAGCCCAGGCCTGAGCTGCTTCTCCTGCCAACCTGTCTTCACCTCTATTCTAGCTTAATAAAATACACATGTGTTTCTGATTAGCAAGAGGTTCACAGCATAAATGCTGTACTACACTTAGCAGGGGTTTGGTGTTCCCATGAGTAATTCAGGGCCCCAGGCAAATGATGTGTGTTATAAATTGTGGACGCGCAGCCAGTACCTTTTCAGTAACCCATTAGTACCGAGGGCGGGCGGAGGCTGTGCTCTGTATTTATCCCAGGCCAGCTTTGCAATGGAAATGTCACCTCCTCCAGTAGCAGCAATTAGGAAACCAACCAACACTTCTGTGAATCTCCCTCCTGACCTGAAGGGTAAACCTTTATTGCCAGTCTTTTCATTATCATTATTTCCCATTTTCTTCAGGAGAATTCTTATTTTTATGATTTGTTAGAAGTTATCTAACCAATTCTAGGAGAAGTTTTACTTTTAAAAGTGGTAGCATAAACTTGTTTTAAATTTAATGATTGATAAATATATAGAATTGTAAAATGCCTTTTGCAATTGCACTGAACATAATCAAATTAAAGAAAATTTTAAGAAATGTTTCTGAATTTTACATTTTCTTGATTGCAGGAAATTTAGATTTGATGATGAAACCTGGGCATCTTCCCTTTGACGTTATTAGCTCCATTCAGCACAACTCTTGCATGTCTCCCCGTTGTAGAGGGATTTTCTAAATCTAATCACAAAGGATGCAGTTCCTTTCTATAAAATCTCATTCTAGCATGAGGTGTGTTCTCTGGGAAAACCGCACCAACCAAAAGACACTTTCGAGATGCACGTGCTCATCTTATTTGAAAATATTTATAGATAGTTACTCAGAGATACATATTTTTGTCTTGCCTCAGCATCATAAATCTTTGCAAGTGAATATCATGCTTCAGTGTTTTGTCATCATGGTGTGAATTTTTTGACTTTAATAAGACCCTCTTCCCATGGTTACTTTAAAAGTGAAAATTGAATCCTTGGCTCAGTGTCTGAGGTTGTAGGTGGGGCTGTCATAATGAATCCAGGTTTAGTTACTGGTGGGAAGCAGGTGGGCCATTGGAGGGATCTCACCTGATGTGCACAGTGTGAAGCGTTCAGCCAGACCCCTGGGTAAAGGCTCAACTGCAGCTTGAACTTTACCTTAGAATGGAAAACAAAGTAACCTAAACATTTGTACCCTAATATTAATTTGAAATTTAAGGAAAGAGCAGTATAGATTGAGTATCCCATATCCAAAATGTTCAGGATCAGGAGGGTTTTGAATGTTGAGTTTTTTTCAGACTTTGGAATGTTTGCTTTATACTGATTTAAGTATCTCTAATCTGAAAATTTGAAAGTTTCTGACGAGTATTTCCTTTGAGTGTCATATAGATGCTCAAACAGTTTTGGAGCATTTCAGATTGCAGATTTTTTGATGAGGGATACTCAGTCTGAAGCACTATTAACTGAAACACTTTGAGCCATGGCACTCTCTTTACTTGCAGACTGGCTTGTTTAAACCTTACAACCCGTCGTGAATGAGGTGCTATTATTGTCTCTGTTTAAAAATGATAAAACTGAATTTAAATAAAACCGAGAGTTCAAGTTTTCTAAGATTACACAACTATTAAGTGGAGATAAATTTCTTTGTCCTTACCACCAGTCCAAAGTTTGAATATCATAATGAGTAAAATGCAACCATATGACAATATATTAGTAAAAATCACATAAATCAAAATTTTATAAATTTGACTATTTTACAGGAGAGATATTTCTCCCATTTCTGGTTGATTTTTCACTTACCAGCAACTGCTCGATCCTTTTCATGAAGTTTCTAGGTCAAGCAACGAATAATCTTTAAACAGAAGTTTAAATCTGCCTGGTGAGTTTATTTATTAACAACAACAAAAACAAAACAACCTGTTTTTCAAGAACCCCTTTCTAATTAACAGTTGGCATATGATCACAGTGGACTGTATTTCAGTTATGCTCAAGATCTTTTAAAAGACTAATTCTCTGAGTAATTATTAGAATATTTGTGAACAAAGAGACTTTATGGTTTCTTCCTAAGTACCCCCCTCAAAACTAGATGATTCGTGTTGTTTGTAACTTTTTTCCTTTTCTTTTTTATAACTGTGAGAAATGTAACAGTTACAGAAAATTACAAGAATGTAGCAAATATCTCCAGAATAAAATATTATTGTGTTATATTTCCTTTCAATTGTTTCACTAAGAAAATTTTGCAAACATAAACATTTTTAGTATTTATTATTATTAATTGGTGGGAATTTTTATTTAGAAAGTGCTAGCTTATCAAAACAGCACATTAAAAGTCATCATCGAAAAGATAGTATATTCAGATGTAGTTTAGGATAACTTATTAGTGATTATCATTTGTATAGGGCATGAGTTATTACTTTAAAACAGCAAGTAAAATTCAAGTGTCTAGTTTAAAAGACATTGATGCTAAAATATTTTGAGAGTTGTTGTGGGGGGGTGACTATAGATTTTGCCTTAAGAATTCACTGGCTGTTTAATCCCCTGACTTTAGTATTACTTATTAATCTCGGTGCCCTTGGTCAGGAATTTGGGGAAGAACCACATGAACTGAGCGTGACTAAGTCCACAGTCCTGTTTATTTGTTTTTCCGTTGTGACTGAAGACTAAGCTTGTTTCGAAACACTAAAGCATTCTGCAAAAATTAACATTGGTTTTGAGATTGGTAGAAAAGGGGGTGGGAACAAAGTAAAAAATACACATCAAGTTCTAAAATTAGCCTCTGTGATCAAAGTTCTAGGTGGGGGCTGTTGGCCAACCTGTGCCAGAGGACCCTGCCCTCCCCCAGCCCTCCCACCCCCAGGCATGGTCTGGGAGGAGGAGTCCAGCCTCTCCTCACAGGCTCTGCCCTTATACAGTGTACTAACTGGGCATGCTCCATCCTTAGACAAAGCACCAAAATTAATAACTTAAAAAGAGCAGGTTGATTGATTTTGCTTATAAACATACATACATATACTTAATAGTTCAGCATTTCATAATGCATATGTGTAAACATTTATGCTCTTATAGTAAGGCCTCCGGCCATGAATTATTTGTTCGTACTGTCAAGCCCTTGAAATGTTTTTGATCCTGTTGTATTCAGGATGACAGGTTTTGGTTTAACGGGTTGGGCAGAGAATCTTTGCCTTTCTATGGTATTTCCAGGAGGTTCACTTTGGGTGTGGACTACTGCCAGGGCTTGGGGAGCGGGAGAGGTATGAGGGACATTGGGCTGGAGGATTGGCCTCCCACTGAGTATGCAGTGTCACTGTAATCTTGCCTTAATTGTATTTTTTATGGTATATTTTCTAGAACTCCATTCCAGTGAGTTATTTGGAAGCAGGATTATATTTAATGAGGCAGTGGCAGTTTTTTAAAATAGGGATTTAATATAACAATTTTCATTTCATTTGAAATGACACTTTAATAACTGTGACTTAATACTTAAATACATGAAGACCATTTTTAATTGGCAACACCATTGCAATGCTTCTTGCATCTAAAATAAATTTAACTTTTTAACAGTTCCACCACCAACACTGGGAGACATTTCTAGGTCAATTGATTGGGCCTCTTTTGTGGAGAGGCATTTGAATTTCTAGGAAGCCCTGCTGGTGGTCTTGTGTGCACCCTGGGTAAAGAACCAACGTTTGATACGCTTTCAACCACAATGTACGTATTATTTTATAGTCAACTTACATATTCTACTTTACTCCATCATAAAGCAAATATTTTCAGTATTTTCTCGTAGCTCACATTTTTTTTATTGGAGTATCTGTGGATTTGTGTATTGTAATTTATTAAATCCCTAATATAAAGTTGTAGATTTCACTTACGAGTCAGTAGAAAGCACTGGGGCCGGGCATTTGATTTCTCCTGAGTGATTTTCACCAAATCAAAGAGAACGAACACATGGGGCTGTCCCTAGTTGCCACGTTGCTTTCATAAAGCATGTAGCAATCACAGTACTATCAGCTGTGAGGCTTGTTTCACCAGCTTTCCCGGAGCTGGGAGTTATCATTTACTAAAAACATTTTAAATCTGCATTGTGTTCAGGACTCCAAAAATGAGAAGGGGAGGAAATGCTGGAGAAACAAGTACATTTGTAAATGGAGCCTGGGGCAGTTCCGTGGAGGTAGAGAGATGTATGCAGCCCTGTGCTTGTAATTCAATCCAAGTAGATTATTTTAATTTAAGTGACTTTCTGAGTCATTACCTGCAAAATTTTTAAAATGTGATTATCTATGAAAACCTAGAATGGATAAAAACTAACTACTATAGCCTATGTCTTATGTGCTGGTAGTTGGAATACTCAAAATAAGCAAACAAAAATTCAGTGAATCAAAACAAAATCAACAGAATGTAACCTGCTTCACATTCTTCAAGTTTCTATCAGGCTCTGAATCTGACATACTTCCGAGGAAATGTTTTCTGTAGAACGGAGAGATAAGCTCTGTTATTGAGAGAACCAGCTTCTTTCCTTCAAAGAAGAGCCCCGCCAGAGTCTCATTTTGTGTTGTTGATTTTTCCTTGACTCTAGAAAGCATGTTACCAAACAGAAAGCAGCTCACAAACTTCAAGAAATCCAGATGCTCAAAGAATGTCTCTGAGTTTCTAAATTGCATTTTTTCTTTTCCTCCCCCTCTTTGTCTTTCATTTCAATCACCACCATCATTTCTGTAAAAGAAGCATTTGCGGAGTGCTGATGTTATGGGCTATTTTATCTGCCTTAATCTCTACTGATAATACCTCTTAGTGAGATGTATTTCACTATTCCATTTTTTCAGATAAGGAAACTGAGCTTGGAGGAGGTAAATACCTAATTCAAGTTCACGTGCAGTGAGAGCAGAAGCTGAAATTTGACAGAGGCGTAGCAGAGCCCGGAGTGGTAGGCTTGCTAAGGTTGTCTGGCTATCCCAGTGGAACCAGTTCAGAGTGCTGGATCAGTCCAATTTGGAAGTTTGGGACCAACTCTGGTTTTAATGATCTCATGAGAAGCCTTCCTTGACTTTCAGGAACCTACGGCGGATTTATGATAGGCCACATTTACCAGCCTGAGTGAAAGGCCAGGTCCTGAGAGAAATGATCTGAACATCTATTTCCCAGTGGCCAGATCTAGTCTGTTAATAACCTCATTAGGGTTCAATCTTCAGGCCATTTTCAATTATTTTATTTCTTGCATTTTCCACATCCATGAGTCACCAAGGTTTGTATGCAAGATAGGCAGCAAAGACTAGGGGAACAGTTACAGATTTTTAGGGTAGATACAGGATGTCCTTAACATTTGTGTACAATTTAAAACAAACAACTATTTTAACTGCAGACGGACCTTATGGACACCCTGTGTATCTGAGTTAGAAACCCACCGTACTAGCTATTGTTTTTGTAACTTTAGATGCTAAGTTTCTTAATGTCTGTGTGCCTCAGTTTTCTTGTCTTTGGGATGTATGTAATAATAAGAAGTTTGTGGGCCGTTGTGCAGATTAAATGAGATATCTGTGTATAAATATTCTATACAGTGTCTGGCGTATGGTAGGCTCTTATTGCTGGGGTTTTTCACTTCACAATAATTATTTAAACCATTATTTTATATTTCCATTTCTACTATAATCAAGGCCTCCTTTGACTCACTTCTTAGTTAGTGGAACAAATATGCACCAGCCCCAGGGGCCATCTTCAAATGATCCTTTAATTTTGTCTGTGCTGGGTTGATGAATTCATGGTGTTCCTAACCTAGGGACCTAATCAGTCTGGCCCTGGGTCATATCCCGGAACTGCCCTGCCTACTGTGTGCCTCTAATCCTGATATTGGGTATATATTGTGTTTAAACGTACTAACCCAAGCCATTTCACCAGTTTTGTGAAACAAGACACATTCCCAACATAGTCACCACCCCTTACTGTGCATTCCATTAATTTCTAAAGGTATGGGTTTTTTGTTGTTTTTTTTTTTTGCCTATCACCACTTTTTCTGTGCCATAATATAAGCTTCTCTAAAAGTTTGTCATCTTGACTTGCAAAATCAGCCATATTTATTTTGAAGTGGCTCCTGAAGACTTCCCAGACGTAGGCCTGAGTCTCTGTTTGTTTAGCCTTTCCCTATTTATGCCTTCACAGACTTTGATGTCTGCTCTCAGTCCTTTCCTCCTGCATTTCAGGCAGTGACAGAAGCGTCCCTTGCATTTCCTTGACTGTCCTTACTGCACACAGCCCTGTACAAGGATGAGAACCCTTTCTGTCGCAGTGGGGGTCTAGCGCAGAGACCTTTGCTCACGCTGTCAGCTGTAGCAGCATCGGGCTCTGAGGAAGCAACCTACAAGATCCACACAATTTTATATTTACCTTTTAAAACTAGCTGAAGGCTCCTTGTTTTTTGCATAGTTTGGGTTTTATTTCTCTAACAGCGTTTTTTGCTTTAATTTGCCTACTAAAGACCATCTTCCTGGCTATACATAAGGCATTGCAAACCCACAGCCTCAGACATCAAACCTAACCTTTGGTTTTTCTAAGTTTTCATATTTTCCAGCTACTGATAGCTTCCTGTCATCCACGTAAGAACCACAGATTTATAAAGGGCCATTGAACACTTCCTTTTAGCCCAACTCTGTGCTGTTTCCTTCTTATCTCACATCTGTGTCATCCCAAATAAGAGCTGAAAGCAAGTCTTGCCCAATCACAATTGCCACAGAGAGACGAGATGAAGATGTGACTGGAGATTCCAAAATGAAGTTGATGAGAGAAAATAATGTTGAGAATTGTAATCCAGACATAGGAAATTCTTTTACTACAAATTCAAATTAGTTCACTTCATTTTACTGGGATCTTGTAATGCTTATTATTGTGTTAAATGAAAAGAGAAACAAGTGGGCGGTGCCTGTGGCTCAAAGGAGTAGAGCACTGGCCCCATATGCTGGATGTGGCAGGTTCAAACCCAGCCCCAGCCAAAAACTGAAGAAAAAATAAAAAAGAGAGAGAGAAACAACTGGAGTTTGGAAAATTCAAGTTTGTCTTCATGGTTTTTTTTTTTTTTGAGACAGAGCCTCAAGCTGTCCTCCTCCGTGGCATCACAGCTCACAGCAACCTCCAACTCCTGGGCTCAAGTGAGTCTCCTGCCCCAGCCTCCCAAGTAGCTGGGACCACAGGCGCCCACCACAAAGCCTGGCTATTTTTTGGTTGCAGCCATCATTGTTGTTTGGCGGGCCCAGGCTGGATTTGAACCCACCACCTTGGGTGTACATGGCTGGCACCTTAGCCACTTGAGCCACAGGTGCTGAGCCAGTTTGTCTTCATGGAAATCTATTTTCTTGCTAAAATGTACTGCAGTTATTTACTGTATTTATCTGTAATTCAAGTGAGGTTTAGTTTAAGCTTTGAGTGTAGTTTTCATTAATGGAAATATAGACAATGAATCAAGATCTCACTAAGTGTTTTCACTGTTAGAATAAATAGGAAAAGTATTTTGGAAGAGGAATATTTGGCAATAAGCTTTAGGTATAGTACCTTTTCTATTTAGGTATTTCTATAACAAATAATATAGACTGTGGGGCGTCTAAATAACAAACGTTTATTTCTCTCAGGAGATCCTAGATCCACTTGCTGGCAGGGTCAGTGTCTGCTGAGTGCCCACTTCCCAACATCTTACAGTGTCTTTGCGTAGGGGTGAGGGGGCAGGACGCCTCTCAGGCCTCTTTTATGAGGCCACTAGTCCCCTCGGTGAAGGAGGAGCCCTCAGGACCTTTCTCCTCCTGGAGCCTCCACCTCCTAAGACCATCACTTGGGGCTTAAGGTTTCAACAAACATAGGAATTAGCAGGGTCACAAACATTCAGACCATAGCAAATGTTCTTTTGAAAATGATTTATTGACTTCCTAAATAAAAAAAAAAATGTGTCATTTTAATTCTAAATTCAGGTACCCACTTGAATTGATATACATTTATCAGATTAAAGTTATTTTTAAATGCTAGTGGGAATGATTAACATTTTGTAGTTTTTTCCTAACTAAGCCAATTAAGAAATATATATTTTATTATATGAATTAGAGCAGTTATAATCTCATTAGGATCTCTTCCTCTAATTACTACAGAATATAGAATTTATTTTTCCTCATTATAAAGCCATTTCCTAGAGAGCAAATAGCTCAACAAAAATAATGTAATGTTTAGAGAGTAGACAAGGAATTTTATACCTTCAAATTTTTTTTTTTTTTATTGAATGGTAACTATGTACATTAATGCACTTCTGGGGTACAGTGTGGGGTTTTCACATGCAATCTGAAATACTTCCATCAAACTGGTCAACACAGCCTTCATGTCATTTTCTCAGTTATTTTAAAATGTTCACATTCTACTCTTAGAAAGATTCACCTGTACCCCTATAAGGTAAACCTCAGAAGTGATCCTTCCAAACCCCCTCCCTCCACCCATTCCCCCTCCCTTCTCCCTCCCCCCTCCCCATATTCTTAGGCTATATACCTTCAATTTTTAAAAAAGTTCCCCTGTAGTTACTAAAATTTCTCTGATAAATGACATTAAAAAACTGCTGGCTTCTGAATCCAGTTGTCATTTTCCATGTTTCATAGTCACATGTTATTATTTATCGCATCTTCCTTTAGTGAAACTTTCTCTCTTTTTAGCATTTTAATTAGTTTTACCTTTTTATTATGAAAAGTGAGCACTCTTACGTGCCTCCCAGTTTAACAGGGAAAACAGCCAACAGTGTGCAAGTCCCCTGTGTGTGCCTCCTGATGGCATGTTCCTTCCTGCCCAGCTGGAAATGTATTGTTATTTAAAATTGAGTAATTATAATTCCCATAAATTTTGAATATAATTTTTCTACATATATGTGTATCCCTAGGTAGTATGTTGTATGTCATATTTTTGTATACTTTTAACCTTTATATAAATGATATTATTATAGATGAGTGTGTATTTTTCAGCACCTACTTTGGTTTTTTTCATTAAATTGTTTTATGAGATTCTTTCGTCCACACCTTTCTTTTTATTTTATTTTATTTTATTTTTTGGTTCCATGAGATCCTGTACGTGACAGCCCTCTCTCCTAACTGTACAACCTCTCCCCATGCACTCCCCATCTCCTGTGGCTTCTGCAACCCTCTCATATTCTCCTGAGATCCAGATCTGCTTGTCTGAAAACCTACTGAGTATCTTAGCAGAATATCCCACAGGTATCATAGACTTCATTCTTCCAAATGTGAGTTCATGATCATCTCCCAGACCTGCAATTTCTTTTGCTTTTTCTTTAACTCAAGTAACAGTACTCCATCCACTCTGTGGTCTGTGCTGTTAAATTTAGTCACTCAGAAATCCCCAGTGTTCTTTACCCTTCACAGCTACTTAAAATGCTAAATTCTCTAGACCCTAAAAGAAAAAACCAAGGTCCTGGAACAAGACACGTAACAGTGTGTATACACAGAGCTTCCACAGCTGACCACCCCCTGCGCTGGCCTCCTCCTTAAATTGACCTACTTGTCATAGACTGGACATGCACCCCATGTGTTGACCAGTACGGTAGGCCTAGTGATTAGTTATTATTGACACCTCAATATCTTGACCAGTTTGTTATAGTCCCTGGGGGTGGCTGACCTACAGAGGCTCTACTCTATATTTATAATAATTAAGTCTTAAACCAGTAGAGTTTTGTCACGTTTGATTTTTCTCCTATGAGTCAGAGGGGAGGGCCCCAGGTCAATGGACAACTGTACTCCCTGCAGCATTTTAATGTCTAAGGCTACAGCAGCTCCTCCATCTTCACCATCCTCCTTCTAGCCAGTGGGAGAGGGGAGACTACAAGTCCAGGGTCAAAAATGGACGCTTATGCAAGGCCTAAGGTGCTCAAATCAATTCATTCACATTCTACTAAGTGGGCAGCCTCCCCCTAGCCATAACTCTCTATATGAAAGGACAGGAGAATGCGCTTTGCTGGACGATCCTTATCTGTGTGACACATGACTTGGTAAATGCTTTTCAGGGCCTTTCCATGCTTACCTTATTTAATTGTCACAGCTGAAGGTCAAGATGTCAGCATCGGTGTTTCAAGTACCCTTTTGCCTGGTTACATTTACTTCTTCCAATCTATTCCCCTTGCTAAGGTCAGAATTATCTTTTGAAAATATCGGTGTTTCATTATCGTCCTTTAGGGAAGAAAAAAACAATCGGGATCTGGGGTCTCAGAGTGTTAATGGGATCAACCCTACACTATGTGACTGATGCATGGAGCTGTCAGAACGAGGCCTCAGGTTACTTCTTTCACCTTCTGTCACTCACTCCACAAACTCTATACTTTGAACATTTTTGTTAGCTCATTGTCACTTTGCCATGTCATGTGTTGTCACAGCTGTATGTTTTTATTTCTGGAGTTTCCTATGTCTTGAGAGCTGTTTCTTCCCTTACCAGCTACTGTGGTCACCTATTAGTAGCTTTCCCAGATAACCTTCCAGGGAAACAGTTAATTGCTGTATTTAAAATTTCACTTCCCAGAATGTGATCTACAGACCACTAGCCCTGGCCTCACTTGGAAACATGTCTCAAAACAACAACAAAAACAAAAAGTGGAAAAGAAATACAGAATACTGGGCCCAGCCTGACCTATAGAATTAACAGCTGCTTTTGTAGCTGGTTTCTGTGTGATCTGACACTGGTAGTGTGCAGGCTTTAGAATCAGCATTTATTGTGTTAACCATAGTTGGTCCCTGAGACGTTACCTCTTCTAGTCCGTAAATTCCCCATGCAGGAACTGTTACTGTGCTCACAACTTGGAGTCCTCCGAACAGTCCACAGAGTGTCTGCTACACTGCGGCTCTCGATGCATTTTTACTGAGTGACCTGATTTGTATTTTGTCCTGTCTTCTCTGGGCATTAATGATCTTAAACAGTGGTTCTCAACCTTCCTAACGCTGCGACCCTTTAATATAGTTCTTCATGTTGTGGTGACCCCAGACCACAAAATTATTTTCGTTGCTACTTCATAACTCTAATTTTGCTACTGTTATGAATTGTAGTGTGAATATCTGATATGCAGGATGTATTTAGATGACCCCTGTGAAAGAGTCTTTCAACCCCCAAACGGGTCGCGGCCCACAGGTTGAGAACTGCTGGTCTTAAAAGAAGCCATGCTTGGAATCGGGTTGTTTTCAGCCCTAAACCAACCAAATTATTATGAAAAATAGAACCATTTTATCCGTTCCAGGCCATGTCCTTTGAAACTTGTAAGTATTACGTGCATGTGTCACATAGGTTGGATAGAATCACAGTTTATGATCTAAGTTTTTGTTATGCCTATAAAGAAAGCCATTAGCTAAAAGGATACTTTGATAAACAAATGCTACAATAAGGTCTAACCCAGTGTTTGTAAGGGATAATGTAACTTTAACAACAGGAACTGCCTCTAATTTTTAATATATACTATAAAATTATATCAAAATTTAGGGATTTTTCTATGAAATCAATTTTGTGAGAGTTGTGTTTTTTAAAAGAGTATGTAAAGATTTCAATATGGGCTGGGCATGGTGGCTCACGTCTGTAATCCTAGCACTCTGGAAGGCGGGAGGATCCCTTGAACTTAGGAGTTACAGAATAGCCTGAAAAAGAGCAAGACCCCATCCCCACTAAAAATAGAAAAAATTAGCCAGGCTGTTGTAAATGCCTGTAGTGTCAGCTATTTGGGAGGCTGAGGCAGGAGCATCCCTCGAGCCCAGGAATTTGAGCTGCTGTGATCTAGGCTGATGCCACCACACTCTAGTGTGGGCAAGAGAGTGAGACTCTGTCTCCAAACAAACAAAGCCCCAAAGATTTGACTATGTAGTAGAGTATAAACCTAAAGTTTAAATGTATACCAAAACGTATACGTCAAATAGCTTAGAAGTTCCGTAACAGTGCTGTTCTTTTTGTTCCTGTTTATGATTAGGTGGATCTTCCCTGAGCAGCTTGTGATGATTAGCTGGTCCAGAGTGGATTGTGCTGTACTAATATACTAAATCTTTAATAGATTTAAGTTGTTGACTGATACACAGATTTATGTGTATATAGTTTTTGGCAATGGTAAGGAAGAGTAGTTTGATGACTATGGACTAAAATAATTTAGTTATTTTTTTTAAAGGGTTTATATTTCTGATTGTATTTTCCTTTTTATTTGCTCATTCATATCCTGCTTTATAATAGAGGACCTTAAAGAGGCCAAACTATATTTAAGATATGCATTAATTTCAGCCAGGGGTGTTAGCTTTCCATGTGAATGGCCTGATTTGCAGACATCTTCTTTTGTTTGTTTCTTTTTAAAAAAATATGGTTTGTAAAGCAAGTACAATGTACTCAATTTTATTATGAAGCCAGTAGACAATTTGACACATGTCCATGTAGGAGAAAAACTTAATTCCTTTCAAGTTGGGGGGAGGATGTCTGAACGGGGGGATAAGTGTGCTCCCATTGAAGGGCACCAGGTTGGGGGTGTATGGCCCACCTTTTGGGTGCAGGACACCACTACAAGAGGGACTCTACCTAACAAAACAAATTCAAAAATTGTGACCTTGTTGTTTGTACCCTCACGATAACCTGAAGTGAAAAAAAATATGGTTTGTCAAGCAAATCTTTGATAAAGAAATGTTTTTATTAACAGTATTTTAAGGGCAGATCATGGTATGATTTTTGCTGCACTATCTTCCTGAGCTATAAGGTCAGATGTTCAACTTCTCATTAAAACCACTAATGCCAATATTTACTTTTGATCTGGTCTAACAAAATGAATATGTTGCCAGTGGCATGTCATGGGTCCTTCTGGCAAACTGTGAATAAAAACAAACAGATATGGTGAATGAGAAGGCCAGCTTTTTAGAAAAATATTTTCATTATGGACTTAATTTTCCAGGCACATGTCTATACAATCTTGTAAATTTATAATGACCAAATAGTAACTGTCTTTTATTGCCTGGGTAGTTTTGTACATGGGTTTTCATAACTCAGTATTCAATGTATGGTTTTAGTCCAATGTATGGATACTGAGTTATGAAATACTATTCAATACTATTGTCAATGAAATAGTATTGCTTTGTGTCCACTTGTTTTAAGTTTTTTAAACAAAAAGGGACCGAATGTTTATGTTAGCCAAAATTTTAATTTTTAAATATTAGAAAATTATTTCTAAATTTACTTGAGTCCAAATTTTAAGTAGGAACTATAATTCTCCTTTGCTTACATGATAATTTTTTGTTGCCCTAATCAACAAAGATCAGCAGCCTGATCTGGCGCTGCTATAAATTACTGACTTTAATGGAAATGAGAAAATATTGTAGTTTTAAATCTAATAACAATAATTTCACCTGGGATTCAATGAAATGTCTCTCACAATCTAGGAACAGGTATAATATAGTCTATTCAACTCAGCACTTGCCAAGGATTCCCCTGTGTGTGCTGAGAGCTAAAGATGACCAGTGTCTGACTTTGAAAAGTAGAAGTCTAAACAGAACATTTGAATGCAGGCTGTCGACGCTAAGATAAAACTTGGAACTTGTGCATGAGAGCTCAGAAAAGAGGCCAGTTCATAGTCATCCCAAAGTGACTTGGAATGGGTGATACTCAAGCTGACTACTAAAGGATTCACAGATTTTTTGATGGGTGAAGAGAGAAAGGAGGGGCGAGGAGGTCTTTGCTGGAAGTGTGTCCAGGTAGAACAAGCAGCCTTGGCAAAGGCAGGAACACTCCCAGAAAGTCCCGTGTAGATGGAGAAAAAGAATCCAACAGCAGCTTCAGGTGACTGAAGGGTAAAGCAAAATTAGCTAGTAGTGGGGATGGGGCTGGACTGGTAAGCCGGAGCTATGTCCGCAAGGTCCAGGCATCAGAGAAGCTTGTAGTTTTATCACTGCCGGGCAGAGAGTGAAGATCAGAGCCCAGGAGTAATACAGAAGGGTTCAGTTATCCAGAAAGTTAATCACTTTTCCAAGAATATATCCAGGTCGCTTCATTGAGCTAGATAACATAAATAGTTCTTATAAATCCAATTTCTTTTCTTAGGAACTTCTCCAATTGTTGCCTAAATTGATAAATTTCACTAGGAAAAATGTTTGCTTTTTTCATATAATTCTACTTAAAAATCAGCAATTTTTTAAGAATCACAAATTGTAAAAAAAATAACTTTTTTCTAGAGTGCTAAATTTTATATAAACAATTAGATTTGAAGTATGGAAGGTAGAATATGATTCAGCAAACATACAGTTGACAATACAATTCCACAAGTGAAATATTTTAATAATTTTTCATTCGTCCTTCATTTATTAGTCCATAGTTAGCTTGTTTCCTGGCTGATGGACAGAAAGGAAACCACTGTCTCTGCACAGGCACATGGTTAAAAGTCCCTTGCTGTATATCGACAGAAAAAAAAATAATGCCAACTTGCTGCTTATATAAATTTGGGCACCTAAAATCTTAAACCTTAATTGAGTATTCCTCATATGTAAGAACCTATAGATCCTAAGTATATCTCAGTTATGAACAGCTGAGAATATGCCAGAAACAGTGATTTGTGTCAGGAAGAACTTTCAGGTTAAAA
>NW_003852412.1:24299639-24325309 GCF_000181295.1 Otolemur garnettii
CAGTTATGAACAGCTGAGAATATGCCAGAAACAGTGATTTGTGTCAGGAAGAACTTTCAGGTTAAAAAAGTAGGCACTACTGGATTGCCGTGTGCTGTACGTGTGTGTGTGTGCACTTACACAAAACAGAGGTGGCCACGACGGGACTACAAAGGGGACACTTGCTCAGTGACATATGAAAGTTAGTCTCATCCTTGCTGGTCACACGCTGACAGATAGATCCCCTGTATGTAATTATGCATATGAGATTAAAGCAGAGTTATCAATTTAATGTACCAGAAATAATCATACTCTGCGCACCTAAAGTACACTTCAACTTGAAATTGTTTGGTTTACTTACTTTAAAAACGTAGTTTTTCAAACGTGTTATATCAGCGTTTGAGACCTGGCCCGCAGGCCATTCACTTGCTGAGTGCCTGCAGCGTGTCAGGCCTCGCTCCGTATTTCGTTTATGGCAGTGAATGTGCAGAAAAAATTCCTTCACTCGTGGTGTTTATATTTGGTGGTGGAGGTGGCAACACAAGGGTGCACAGCAGGTTAGGATGAAGTGCAATGAAAAAGAGTAATGTTGTAAAAGGATTAGGCGTGTTAGAAGCAACGCTATTTAATATAGAGTCCAAGACAGGGCTCTTTGAGAAGGTGTTAGAGCAGCAATCTGAAGAAAATGAGGAAGAAGGCCATGCGTATAACTGGAGGAGAATATTCCAGATAAGGGGAAAGCAAGTGCAGTCTTGAGATTTACTCTAAGATTAGTAAGAATCTAGTTCTAGAATGTGCGAGAGTGGTGGGAGATGAAGTTGGTGAGATGTGTGAGGACCTGGTAGGGTTTCTCTCCAGATGAGTTAGGAGGTCACCAGCGTGCTTTGTGCAGAAGAGTGGACTCAACTTTCAGAGTGTCACTCAAACTTCTGAGATGATTGTAGACTATATGGGGCTGGGATGACAGTAGAGAGACTCCGTTAAGTAGTTTTGCAGTTATCTAGGCCAGAGTTGGTGGTTCTGTATAAACCTGAGGGACACCCTTTGTCAAGGCTGTGTCCGCATCTTCATGTGGGGGTGGTGAGGTCTGTACATCAACTTGTTTTGAGGATTAAGTGACAGAACATGGTGGGTCCATTTGGCCAAGGCTTTGTGGAGCTAATTCATATATATGATATATTTCAGAAAATAATATATATGAGGTCTGACCGTCAAGTTTGTGAACTGATCATAGAAAAACTGCCACATACCTCATTGCTGAATATCACTGTGGTCCATGGGAGCACTTCTGAGGTGACCATAGTGATATTCAGCAATGACATGTGTAGCACTTTCTGTAGGATGAGTTTGTGAACTTGATTGTCATGCTTCATATGATGACAGCTCTAATGGCCATTCCAGAAAAAGAGTTACAAAATTGCTTTGAAGTGTGCACTGGAGTTGGTGCAATGCTTCCCAAGGGGAGCTCTCCAAAAGTGACCGTAGTGAGATTTGGCAATGAGGTATATATAGCACTTTTTCGGGGATGAGTTTGGGAACTTAATTGTCTGGCCTTAAATATTATATATTCAGAAGATCATATATGTGAAGATTATATATGAAGTATTTCACCAAAGTCATTGGTTTGATTATTGTGGGAGTCAGTCTACTTTATTATTCTCTGAGTCTTCTACCTTCTCTGTCAAATTCTCTGTCAAATATATTGTCCACATATCTTTCTCCACACAGATGTATGTATTGCTTTGCCTGCACGCCCGACCCAGATTTACAGACCTGGGATGGGTCCCTGTTATCTTTGACTCAGTATCAGAACTTTTGCATTTGTACTGGAAAGGATTCGCGTTAGGCTCTGCTTGCTTCTCCTTGAAAATGCTCTGCCCTCCACTCTGCTCGTGTTTTATTTAGATTCTGCCCTCCACTCTTGCCTGGAATGCCTCCTTTCTTGTAAAGGGCATGAATCTCAGTCCACACACACAGATATGTGAGGAATATATTTTATTATGGCTGAACTGAGCCCCATCCTGCTGGGTGCTGGAAATAGTCTGTCAATTCTCATCTCCTTTGGCCTTTTCCTGTGGCTGTGCTTAGATTCCTGGGGGCTCGTGCAATAGTGACCCATCTGCAGGAGGTGGACATAGCTGCCTATGCAATGACTGTAGCCTTTTCCATTTCAGAAACTATCCCCCCCAAAGTAGCCATAGGTTCCTCCTGACCTCAGATCCACACACCTGCTTGGAGTTTTTGTCTGTTTTCTTCCCAGGCAGCTGGGTAGCCTCCTCTCCACCTGCCCCTTCCCATTCTCCAGGTCTGGAGATCTGTTTCAGTCTAGCGTGGGAGGTTTTGCCCTTACTCAGTATTGCCCCAGACCTCTGATCTCTTGCTTATCTCCATTCTCCCTGATGATTAATGCCTTCTCTGGGCAGTTAATGCTGCTCAATCTTGCTGTTGCTTGAATGGCTGGGGGTGATCAGACATGACGAGGAAATTCAGAGGGGGAAAAAACCTTGGTTATTTCTGAACATTATTTTGCCACATACCCTTCTGAGTCTGATAAAATCCTACTTGTCTTTTCAGGCCCATCTCATTTATCAGCTCCTCTTAGCAACCTGCCCACAGCTCCTGATGTCTCGTCTCACACAAGATAAGCGCTTCTCTGGTGCACCCCTGGGGCGTTTTGTGTGGGTCCTCTTGTCTGTTGGAATCAGATCACCTTATGAGTTGTCGGGCCAGTCTTTCAGTTATTGAGTCTTTGAGATCACAGGGACCATGACTTGGACAAGGGTGTTTATTTTGTTTTATTTTTATTATAGTCTGTTTGGGCTGCCATAACAAAATACCAGACTGTGTGGCTTAAATAGCAGAAATTTATATCTCGCAGTTCTGGAGCTTGGGAAGTTCTGGATCAGGGTGCAGGGAAGACCTAATTCTGAGGCCTCTCCTTTTGGCTTGTAGGTGGCTGTTACCTCATGGTGTGCTCCCATGACACCTTCTCTGTGAGCACCTGAAGATGGAGAAACAACAAGCTCTCTGGTGTGTCTTCTTATAAAGGCACTAACCCAGCACGGGGGCCCCACCCTCATGATCTCATCTAATCTCTCAAAGACCCCATCTCCAAATATCACATTGCGGGGCAAGGCTTCAACATATGTATTTGGGGAGCACATAAGCATTTGATCAATAACAGTTTTTGTTTTCTTTTGTTTTAATCTTTGGCTCTTATGATGATGTTAGATATACTGGAGAGCAATAAATGCTTGGGCAGTGAAAACATTAGACATAGTTACCTAGACCAGAAAGCTTTTGTATTCTTGTCAATAGGTTCAAGGCTCTTGAACCAGAAATTAGATTTTTCAGCTCTATTTCTTATGTAATCAGAAATTAATGATTTCACAGATCCAGTAGTTTTGGTTTTCGGCCTTTTTTTATGTCATGAGAAATCCAGAATGGTAGTTGTTAGCCCTGAGGATGCTCAGGGTGAGGGGCTTTACATCTCCCTGCTGTGCCCACTCCCAGGTTCCACATCCCCTGGGCCCTGCCTGGCAGCAGTTGGTTGAAGGGAATAGCTATAGTCTATTTGGGCAAGTTTTACTTTCTCGTAATAGAGAGAAGAGGTTGATTTTTTTCTTGCCACTTGTGGAAATTCATAGTCCTTCAACAGGGGAAGAAAGTCTAGAAAATGAGCAAGTAATTTTTTAAAAGCACGTTTTTTGTTGCAGTTGTTTGGTAATTAAGTCTGGAGGCATCACAGACCTTATACCAATACAGGTACCTATACTATATATTCACCAAAATGAGAAATATGTACCTTATCTTCCATTTCCCACTGGAAGATGAAAAAATAAATGTAAGGAATAAAAAGATGTGCATGGCTTTTACCAAATGTTGTCCAAAAGTCTTAGGACTCAAAGCAGTTTCTCCAAACGTGGTGTGAAGCCCAATCCCAGCTACCTGGAATGCTTGTTGAAAATGAAGTTTGTCCCATTGGATGCAGTGGCACATGTGTGTGGTACCAGCTATTCAGGAGATGGAGGCAGGAGGATTGGTTGAGCCAAGAGTTCAAGATCATGGTGGGCCATAACCATGCCCATGAGTTGGCACTGCCTTCCATCTTGGGCAACAGAGTGAGACCAAGTTTCTTTAAAAAATTTTTTTTCCGAAGTTTTTGAATTAGAATCTTCCATGATGTGTCCCATAGACTTTGGGAATCATTGGTCCATATGGTGTGGAAAGACACTGGTAATATTCTGCAGTATTCTTCCAAATAATCTGTTTTATTCTGAACATTATTTTGCCACATATCCTTCTGAGTCTGATAAAATTCTACTTGTCTTTTCAGGCCCATTTCGAATTATGGATCTATCTTAGTTAATTTTTTCTACAGGCCAAGACATTTTGGATTATGGATCTATCTCAGTTAATTTTTTCTATGTTTTTATTTTCTGTGTATTTCACATTAATTGTGGTGTTCTCTCCCATACATACGTGTGCACACACGTTCTGTCAATATCTAAAAATACCTCTGCAACTTTCAAATATGTTAATCTGTATTACTATGATTTTTAAACTCATTTTAATTCAAGTTGGGGGAGGGGTAATGTGGGAGGGGGAAGGGGTTGGAGTGCTCTGAAGTTCAAAATCCACTCTGTGGAATATAATGAGTTAAAATGAATTATTTTCATTTATCCTAAAAAATAAAAATAAAAAAATGACATCAATTGTATCTTAAAATCTGCTTTTTCTAAATTTGTGCCTTTATTTTTTGATCAGCTTTTCTCAAGGTTTATCTCTTTTACTGAAGAAGAAGCTTATGGTAGACTATTTTTTTCTAGTAAATATTTTTTCTTTTCTTTATTCTTTATTTTCTTCTACCTAGTACATTTACTTGTTTATCTTCACCTGGCTTTTGAATTTATCCTTTTATGTTTAGTTTAGTTTTATAAGAACAATTAAGTCTATAAATTTACCTTTAAGTATCACTGTAGCTGCTTTCCAGGAAATTTTGGAATCTAGTACTTTCACTGTCATTTAGTTCTTTTCCATTTTAATTTCTTGAATTTTTAACAGTCCACTTAAAACTTTTTAACACGTTTTATTTTTATACTGTTTTTTTCATTGTTGATTTTCATTGTATTGAATCAAAAATGTGTGTCATGAGATTTGAGTATACATACGGGAAAGTGTAGTATGTCTGATGCCTGTTTTTAAAATATTTGTTGAAATTTTAGGTGGAACCTAGTACATGTCAACTTTTATAAATATTTCCTGGTAATTTCTTAAACCTACTGTTTATTCCAACCATTTATGTCATTACTGTGCGCATTATTTTCTTGATCTATAAGTATGTGATAGAAGTGTTTCAAACCTTTGTTTTGATTGATTAATTGTCACTATTTCCTTTCACTTTTGTAAGATTTTGCCAAATATGTTTTAATGATACACTGACATTTTTCATATATTTTTGGTAGGCTTTTTCTATTATAAAGTACCCTTTATGTCCTTTTCATGCTTTTTTCTTTAAAATTATATTTGGGCTGGTATTCTCAATGCTAAGGTATCCTTTTGTTGCTCTTTTTAGTAAATTTATATGGTATATCTTTTTCATACTTTATTTTCAACCTTTGTATGTTTTCATTTTAAATGTGACTCTTGTAAACAATTTATAGGCTGACTTTGTTTTTGCTTTTGGCTTTACTCAGTCAGGTTTCCTCTCCCTTTATAAGTGAGTTAAATATGTGGGTATTTATTGTGATAACTAATATATTGGATGACATCTGTATTATTCTGTGTTTTCTATTTGTCATCTTTTTGTTAGTCTTTTTTTTTCTTTCCTATGCTCTGTTGAATTGATAATATTTCTAGCCTCTTATTTTTCTATGATAGTCTGGAAATTGTGGATTACATTGATGTTTAATTTTACATTGATGTTAAATTTTAACATACTTTTAATTATAAAAAGATTAACAAAGTTTATAATTATTCGATACTTTTATCTTCCTCTTAACTATAACAAGGATCTTAACAATTTTATGTTTGTTGTTCATAGATTTTTTTCAATAAAAATTTATTACCCTTTTAAATTAATTGATAAAGGTGTTGATGTGTATATTGATGTGCTGTGTTTTACCATTGTTTCTTATATCTTATTCCTTCCTGCTGGATTTAGTCTTCTTTCTCCAGAAGAATTTCAATTAATAGATCTTTTGATGTGCTAGCTATCTTAGTCTTTGTATGTTTAAAATGTTTTTACCCTGTGTACTAATGAACGTAGAGTGTGGAATAATAGGACAATGGAGACTCAGAGGAGTGGGAGGGTTAAGAGCAGGTTGAGGGATGAGAAATTGCTTAGTGGATATAATATACATTAGTCAGGTGATGGTTACATTAAAAACCCAGACTTCACCATCTGCATGTGTACTTCTTAAATCATATAAATAAGAAAATTACCTTCGTGAGCAAACCTTGAGGATAAAAAGAAGAAATTAATGTCTTTATTTTGCCTTCAATCTTGCATAGTAGTTTAGCAAGGTATAAAATTCTGGGTTAATATTTCCTCAGCACCTTGAAAATATACTTTATTGGCTCCTGCCATCTGTAATAGCCAGTGAGAAGTCTGTTGTCAGTGTAGCTCTCATCCTGCACTGTTGATAATTTGTATTTTTTCTCTGGTAGTTTTTAAGGTTCTCTGGTTTCATTATAGTATACCTAGATCTAGATTTATCCTTATATATTCTATCCTTATTTTTTCTCCTTACTACTTTGTACTTTTAACTTAATGATATTTTTTTCTTTACTTCTGGAAAATTCTCAGCAATTATTCCTCATCTACTTTTACCCTTTTCTCCATTCTCTTTTTCTGGAAAGTTTCTTGGGGTACTTTCCTTCATTGTGAATATTATGTCATAATTTTTAGCTGTTTCTTTCTGTGCTATATTCTGTGTGAGTTCTTCAGTATCCACTACCCTTTCATTAACTTACTCTTTGCTCGCCATCTATAGTTAATGCCATTTATTGCAATTTTTACTTTTAATAGCTGCATTTTTATATTTTAAAATTTGTGTTTTTTTAATAGAGTAGAACCTCTATAGGTTGACCACTCAAGAAACTGTAACAAACTGGTCAGCATACAGAGGTGGTTACATAAGGAACTAGGGGAACTAGGCCTATTGTTGTGATGGTTCATGGGGTACATGTCCAGTCTGTGAAAATTAGGTCAACTTATGGAGGTGGTCAGTGCTGGGAGGGGCTCAGCTGTGGAGGTTCTACTGTATTTACCTATTCTCATTTCACTTCTGACCATGTATATTTTACAGACTCATTCTTTTTATTGTTAGACTGTTCTATGTTGATAGTTTTGTCAGATTATGCCATGAAATTAATTTCATCCTTAGTGTCTTTATGTTCAAATAGTTGATTTTATTGATTACCTTTTATTTGTACCTGGTGAGTGTCTTGATTTTTATTCCATTTCTGCTTTACAAAAATGTTTGATTGTATTTTGCCTCGGCTGTCATTATTACTCCCAAACCCCTTTTTTTCTAAATATCCATTGTTGGTATGTATTTAGAGTAGAGTCTCCGGTGTGAACCCATTGTGCATGTTAAATAGCCTGTTTGAGTAAGAGAAATAAAAAATAATTTTCTGGCTAGGAGTAGAGGCACATGCCTGTCCTAGTACTGTGGAAGGCTGAAGCAGGAGGATCTTTTGAGCTCAGAAGTTTGAGACCAGCATGAACAAGAGCGAGAGCCATCTCTACGAAAAAATAGAAAAATTAGCCAGGTGTCTGTTGTGGCACGCACCTGTAGTTCCAGCTATTTGGGAGGCTGAAGGAGGATCTTAAGCCCAGGAGTTTGTGGTTGCTTTGAGCCACAGCACTCTACCCAGGGTAACAGAGTAAGAGTCTGTCTAAAATAAAATGAAATTAAATATAAAATAAAATAACTTTATTGGAGTTGTCATTCAATACTTTTTAATGTTAATTAGGACAAAGCAACTTTTTCTTTCCTTATGTCTATTCCAGTTGTGGCAGTTAATTGCTCTAAAAAATTCACTTTGATGAACTTGAAACTATTTAAATTGCCTCTATTTTAGAATTGTTTGGCTTATCATTTATTTTCAGATTCAGTATACTTCCGTACAGAGTTACTTTTTGAAGGGTAAAGTGTTGCTGATAATGTTCTAGTGTTAAAAGAAATATTAATTAAAGACTTCCCTATTGGATAATTCCGTGAAAACTTCCTGTGATCTACTTGGGTACCACTCTCCTCCCTTAGTCAGAGCCTCTGCTTAGTTTCCCACTTCCCATCGCTCAACAAATAATTATTTGAACACCTGTTATATGCCAGGCACTGTTGTGTGCACAGGATATATGACAGCAGACAAATCACATCCAAATCTCTGCCTCTTGGGGTCTACATTCCAACTTACCATTAATAATAACTTTGATCAGGTAGTGTTTTTATTAATCATTGAAACACTGAGGCAAGTTATAATTCTGGGATTTTTATTATGCATCAGTAAGAATTTTTTTTTTAATTGTTGGGGATTCATCGAGGGTACAAAGAACCAGGTTACACTGATTGCATTTATTATGTAAAGTCCCTTTTATAATTGTGTCCTGCCCCCAAGAGGTATGTCACACACCATGACTGCCCACTCCCCTCCCTCATTCTCTCTCCTCTCCCCCATTCCCACACCCCCCACCATGTACTAGGTGATCAATTGTCCTCATAATTAGAATTGAGTACATTGGATTCTTGCTTCTCCATTCTTGTGATGCTTTACTAAAATGACTGCGTTCCACCTTCATCCAGGTTAATACAAAAGATGTAAAGTCTCCATCTTTTTTAGTGGCTGAATAGTATTCCATGGTATACATATACTACAGCTTGTTAATCCATTCTTGGGTTGATGGGCATTTATAGGTTGTTTACACAATTTGGTGATTGTAGAACACCAGTAAGAATTGAAGTGTTGATTCTAGGATCCACTTTTTTTATCTTTCAACCCAGGAACTAATACGTCTAGAGGAATTTATTTTTATTCTTCTTGTCACATGTCTGGGAAACTGCCACAAATAATACTAACCACTGGTATGCAGAGTGTGTGCCCTACCTGAGGGCTTTCACAGTCAGATTATTACAACAACACACTAGCCAATAGTGTTTCTCTCACTACTTTCTGTACTTCCAAACTGGTGGGAGGCTACAGTTATGAAATTCAAAATAAAATAAATCCAGAAGATTGAGAATCTGCTCTGTTTATCAGAAGTGTCAGTTTTAGCAAATCTTTCAAATCTTCCAGCTTGGAAAGCAAGTTAAAATGTCAGTTCGAACCTCTGAATTATGTCTTAAAACATAATAAGGGGCCCATTTGTAAATAGGTACAAGATGCAGATTAGAGTTTCTCTCATTAATTAGGTAGCTGGGTGAAATGACTCTTAAAAGCAGTTTTAGAGTAATCGTTTTCATTGTCTTACTCATTTTGTTCTGATCTGTTGCTGTGATTGATGAATATTTGAGCAGTGATGAATAGGTCAGTTTGAGCTCATTATTCAAATAGCAGGGCCTAACAGATGGAGCACCGACCTGCAGGTCAGGAAATGTGGACCCTACTCCGAGTTCACCCCTGACTCTCCATGCAATTTGAATTTCTTCTGCTTTGTGGGGACATTTGTGGATTAATGTTACTGTGAATAAAATGCTCTGAACAACAAGAATATAAAGTATTGTGAAAGTAGATGCAGGGAAAAATGATAATAATTTAGGGAAAAAGTCTTTTGTTCACCTGGGAATAATATTTAGAATTCATAAACAGCTTTTCAGTGGAAATGTAGAACTGTGCAGGTGGTAGAATTGCCTTTTCTTTTGCTTGATTTTAAAATAATAGTACCAGACACTTGAATAGTTATTTTCAGATTTTTAAGGACTTTCTCATTCTACTGCTTTGTGCACCTTACCAAAGCCACATAAGTTGTTAGGCTATTTCCATATGGCCTCATGAGAAACAGACCAATAATCCTTTCCCAGACAGCCTCAGAAAGATTAGACACATTTGTCTTCTTCTCCAAAACTGATACCACCTTGGATCTGCACGCAAGCTACAAGCAGGGCTCTGTTGTTCTCACCTCGCCTCAGCTCTCTACGTTTCCCAGCCATACAACTTGTTGTTCTTATTTTCCTTAGGCCTTCCAGATGCCATTGTCTGCTGGCTTTCTTCTGAAAACCTGTTCCTGTAAATAGCTTCTAGCGTTTATTGCAGACTGGTAGAACAGTGAAGGAAATGCAGTTATTTCAGGGAAGGAATGTAAATAAATCTACCACCCCTCACTGACTGTCTTTTAAGGACTTAGATGTAAATCTGATTCTGTCTTATCTAAAATATGAACTGCTTTGATTTTTGAAATACAAGCGTGGCCCCGTATTCAAACAAAGAGAAAAAGGCATTATCTGTGTCATTTCTTAGTTGTCTTCAAGAATCTAAACTAAGTCAAAAGGCAGGGCTCAGGTGGCATTTACTTTGAGTTTGTGAGTCACCAGTGATTTTGATGGTGCTTTTTCTTATTGCAAGCATGGCCCTTGCTGGCACAGGGACAATTCACAGGTGGGTTGGCTGCATTTCCACACAGTGTTCTGTTTAATTGTAAACCCAAACACCTGGGTAAAGATAGGATGGTATTTTGTCCACACTGTCGTGTCTATGGTCACTGTAAATTTGTTTCTAAGATAGAATTTTTACAAAGAGAAAGGAAGATGAGACCTGGCTTGGTGGCTTATGCCTATAATCAATTCTAGCACTTTGGGAGACCAAAACCGGTGGATGGCCTCAGGTGCCTATAGTCCCAACTACTTGGGAGGCTGAGACAAGAGGATCCCTTGAGCTCACAATTTGAGCTTGTGGTGATCTGTGATGCCACGGCACTCTGCCTAGGATGGCAGAGTGAAACAGTGTCTCAAAAAGAAAAAGGAAAAGGAAAACAAACCTGTACCAGGAGCTAGGAAGCAGGCTTTAGGCTGTAGCTGCTGAGGTGTCAGATCCCGGGGTCACTTTAGGCTCTGAGGAGGGAGTCACAAACTCACAGGCCTTCGGGGTAGTCCCATCCTGAATGTTTGCAAGAAGACAGGTGTAAGGCAGTGGGCAGTGTGATGGTGGGAACATGAGGAGTGCGTGCCCTGCCTGAGGGCGTTCACAGTCAGATTATTACAACAGCGCACTAGCCAAACACAACCGTGGGGACAAAAGTTCACTCCCAGGTATGATGTCTGCTCTCAGACCCAGCCCAGTTCTCTTGGCTGGGTTGTTTGGGGGAGCCTATTAGATCTGGGAACTGTCTACATGTAGGAGGGTTCTAAATCCTTGACTGAAAAAGTGCACCTATCCTATCACGTTGCCCTTAACTTCTGTTTTACCTTCTCCAACACACACACACACACACACACACACACAATCTCACTTTCTCTCTTTCCTTCCCTCTCCCTACAGGCCTAGAAATACAGAATTCAGAGACTACAATTCCACTTACAACAGGGGTCACTTTGGTCTCCAATACTAGAAGGCAAATTCCAGTTAACAGAGTGCGGCTGCTGTTGGGTGTGACTAAATGATTTTTATTCATCAGAATATAATATTTCTACACTTTAAATTACATTTATTTCCTTTGAACTTTCATAATAATGTGTGTTTATTCTGAAGACAAAAGCTGCTTTGAAATAGTTTCCCATGACAGAAGGGGCACATCTAGTGCTTAAAATAATTCCAAACCCGGAGTATGCTTTAAATAATGCCGCTGCCTCCGTGACACTGTCCAGTTTTCCCTTTATTGGGTAACTCAAGGCTATCCTGTTTGCTCTTCCTGTCTTTCCAGTGAAAAAAACAGAGAAAGTCAGGGTATTTGAATGAACTTTTCCTTGGGTTCTTTTCACATCCTTTATGTAAATATTTCTGTCAGGACCTCATAAGCAGCAAACAGAACAACAATGCAGACTGACTTGCAGTCAGCCAAAGGGGAAAAGCTATCAAACTACCAGAACTAGGAGAATGGATGAAATACAAATATAAAGGATAAGAAATTGTAAACTTGCAGCCGTGTTTGCTTTAGATTAATATTATCTTTTCAGATAACTAGGTCAATAATAGGTTATTGAACGATAGGCTGTGATGTTTTTCAGCACAAGCTGCATGGCAGCGAAGAAGACGTGTTCTGTTCTAACAGAACAAAAGCCCAGAGAGAGAGGAAGGATGCTGCAAAGACTGGAGCCAGCCAGTTTGAGCCGGCACCAGTTAGTAATGGCAGGAAGAGGAGAGCGGGACTGGCAGAGGGGAGGGGCACGCAGCAGCCTGAGCCTGGGATCACAGGCAGCGGCGCTGGCTGTCCAAGGCGCTGTGAAGGCCGGCGGTGAGAGGCTCTCATTTGAATGCGTGGGGATGGGCCTGATGCTCTCACAAACTTCTCCCTGGGCTGTGAGCGAGAGGCAGAGGAGCTGTCTCTGCGCCAGCTGCTGCTCTTTGCAGTTTCCTCCCTCTGGATTTGCTTCTTTCCCTCCCCTTTAGAAAAGAATGTGGATCCTGGTAAAAGAGCATCCTTAGTTTTTGTTTTTTTTTATTAGATCATAGCTGTGTACATTGATACTGTCATGGGGTACAGTGTGCTATTTTTATATACAATTTGAAATATTCTCATCAAACTGGTTAACATAGCCTTCATGTCATTTTCTTAGTTACTGTGTTAAGATGTTTATATTCTTCATTTAGAGAGATTCACATGTACCCTAAAAAGATAAACCGAAAAACATAACAGCACAACCTACTTCTAGAGAATTCCTAATAAGATTGTGTCAAGTAAAAGTACTTCTTTTAAGTAGTCTAAGAAGAGATCGCCATCAAAAGCAAATAAAACTTTACTTCAAAATGATGTCTCATTACAATATTATAGAAAGTGCATAAGGAAATGGCTCTAAATCAGCAGAGAAAGGACGTCACTTAGAACCTTTTGTGAGGATGAAAGTTGTGAAAGACTTTCAAATTGGTTGATATGACAGTAGAACCTCATTGTTGACCACCTCCCTACCTTGATCTCTGCCTAAAGGTGACCTAATTTTCACAGGCTAGACATGCACCACATGTACGTATCAGTACAGCAGGCATGGTTCCTTTTGGTGACCACCTCCATATGTTGACCAGTTTGTTACAGTCCCTGGGGTGGTCAACTTCCAGCAGTTCTACTGCATATGATCAGTCTTGTAAAAATTTACAATATAAATAGCCATTTTAAAAACTGAGAATGACTTTCAGGAATGAGTTAAATGGGCAAGAGCTTCTGGTGTGCTCCAAACTCATCATTCTCAAATCGGTTCTGTCTCATTAATTTCAGGTTTCACTACTAGTAGGCAGCAATCCAAAACCATTTAAAACCTGCTAGATGGTTTCCACTATAGGAATAACTGCCAGCCCCAGTCCCCAAATGAAAATACAGGGATTTGGAGAAATATCTAACCCAAACACTCTTCCATACTTAGGAATTCCATCCTTAGGAATTTAAAGATTTAGCAACTTTGGGGTAGCCTCTCATTCAGAACAGGGGTAATCTAAATGTAGGAGCACATGAAACAAAGCCGGTAGCTAACCCAGTATTATATGTTGATATATCCTTTAGTTAATATTGTAATAGATAATATTGTAGTGACTTTCGGAATCAAAATGTGATGATGTAATTGATTTAGTTTTCCATGGTAATTGTGATCACAGAAAGTCTGAATACTATAATAATCTTATTTTAGCTATTGGTTTCAGCCTTTCTCACAAAACCATATATCAGAATGCATCAAAAAGCCATACCCTCTTTATTCTCCCCATGATTTGCTAGATACCTATTAAGAAATAGTCCAGAAATTTAAAAAAAATTACTTAATTTTATTACTCAGAAAATGGACAGCCCAAATAAAACATGCTTTTTGTTTGCATTAAATTCAAGAATGTTTATTTTTAAGGTGAAATTTCAACTTTTTTAAGCACTTAGTAAAAGGGAAAGATGACTCTGTGGTCCAAATGAGAAATAACTGACCATATTGTATTAATATTTTCTAGACTATTGCTCTTGGTAAGCATAAAACTGGTTCATAAACATCTGTTATCTTGCTAGAAATACCACCAACACAGGCGTGGTTATCATGTTGATTAAAAATCAGATGCTTCGGTTCAACTTAACACATTATTTTTAGATCCAGACTCTGTTTAAATGCTGCAGCTGAAAAAGCAAAACAGTACAGGGCCCTTCCTAGCCGACAGTCACTGAATTTCTTTCTATTCCCCCAAAATGGATTTTCCTTTTTCTTTTTGTTCTCTTTAATATTCTAAACTGATGACTCCAGTAAGGAAAGAGGAAGACCAAACCCTCAGCAGCTAGGAGGCTGTAGGGCTGGAATCGGGTGTCTGCCAAGACCACTGTTGCCACCTTTCCAATCCAGTAGGTGATACGGTTCAAGGCAGGGCCTCGAAGCCTGCAGGTCCTGGGTCTCTAAGTACTGCACCCTTGCATGGACTTCACCAAGCACTGAGGCAGTGGTGAGAGACTCACGTCTCTAAGGAGTGCACCCTCCCATGGACTTCACCAAGCACTGAGGCAGTGGTGAGAGACTCACGTCTCTAAGGACTGCACCCTTGCATGGACTTCACCAAGCACTGAGGCAGTGGTGAGAGACTCATGTCCCTAAGGACTGCACCCTCCCATGGACTTCACCAAGCACTGAGGCAGTGGTGAGAGACTCACGTCTCTAAGGACTGCACCCTCGCATGGACTTCACCAAGTACTGAGGCAGTGGTGAGAGACTCACGTCTCTAAGGACTGCACCCTCTCATGGACTTCACCAAGCACTGAGGCAATGGTGAGAGACTCACATGGGCAGGCATTGGCCACCCATGGCTTGCTTTCCAAGTAGCAGATAGTAGGTATGGGTCCAAAAGACTAAAATGAAACTCCCACGTATGGAGGGCACTGGATGAGAAGGAAGGCAGTGGGTGCTATTTAACGCCTTCACCCTGCCGCTATTTACCAAGCACCCATTCTGGTGCAGATGAGCTTGGTGCTGAGGTCGCCATAAACGAATACCATAGTTACAGATTATGGCAAAGGCCAAAGGGAAATGAGTAGACTGATAGAATAAAAAGTGTGATACTGGACATGTAGTCAAGGATGGTCTCCCTGGGAAGATGACATTTGAATGGAGAGACATATATGAAAGAAAAGAGCCACCCAGAAGGAAAATATTTCAGAAAAAGGAAATAACATGAAAGAAAGGACTTGGTTTGCTCAAGAAACCAAAGAGACTGCAGGGCTGCAACAGAGTGAATAAAGGGCAGAGTGTGATTTAGAGCTGCTGGCCCAGCCCGCGGTAGCAGTGACCAGTACCAGTCCGTGGTCTGTTAGCAACACGAGGACGGCACAGCAGCAGGTGAGCAGAGGGCAGGGGGGCAAAGCCTCATCGGAATTTACCGCCACTCCCCTTAGCTCTGCCTCAGCAGCTGAGCTCCGCCTCCTGTCACGTCTACCACAACATCGGATTCTCCCAGGAGGGCAACCCCTGCTGTGAACTGTGCTTGTGAGGGATCTAGCCTGCGTGCCCCTCAGCACCCATCCCCCAGCTGTGGGAAAATTGTCTTCCATGAAACTGGTGCCTGGTGCCAAAAGTGTTGGGGACCACTGGTTTAGATGATATGATAACAGAATGTGGGACAGAAATAAGACAGAACCTCAGAGGACCATGGTAAGGATTTTGGATCACATTGTAAGAATCACTGCATTGGCAGAGCTGGAGCACAGAGCTTTGATAGGAGAGAAGACAATGAACTGAAATCTGGACATCTGCATGGCTTTGTCTATTGGGTGGGTTATTTTAAATGTTGGAGGAATTCTCAGGAGAGAAGAAGTTGGAGTGCAAGTAGAGATTTAGGAGGCATCAAAGTGCTGGTGGCTGAAAATGGGGATAAGAAGACACATGGTTGTGGTGGCGGCTAGAACACGAGTAATTAAGAGAGATAAAAGGTGGAGCGGGCAGATCCCGAAACAGGATAAGGTGAGGAGGTTCTGACTATAGGTCCTCTTCATATAAGTTTGTATGTATTGTTACTTCTTGTCAAAGAAAGGTGAATTATCAGCCAGGCACAGAAGGCAATGTGTTTCAGTGTGAATGAAGACCCACGTGTTCTCTCTTTATGCATCATCAGTCATTTATGTTATTTTATGGAGTGATAAAATTAATGTGTAGTCTAATTTACATAAACGTGATGATATTGGACAAGTAGAATTCACAACATTTTTATTTTTTTACTACAAAGTATTATGGGGGAACAAGTATTTTTGGTTCCATGCATGGATCATTTCAGTCATGCCAGAGTCATGCCTGCCACTAGAGTGTTCATTGTGCCCGTTAGGTAGGTTTTCACCCATCCTCTCCTCCGGCCTCCTTCCTGTTTGATTTCTGTAGTTTTACTCCTTTGGACGTACATGCTTGCTCATCAGTGAGCTCCAATTTAAGAGTGGAAGCGTGTGGTGTTTGTTTTCCATTCTTTAGATACTTTGGGTAGTGGTCTCTAGTTCTGTGCAAATTATTGCAAAGTCATCCTTCTTCGTGGCTGATTAATATTCCATGATATACATATACTACATTTTGTTAACCCACTTTTGAATTGATGGGCCCTGGAGTTGATTCCACATCTTTGCAATTGTGATTTGTCCTGCAATAAACATTTGAGTGTAGATTTCTTTTTGATAAACTAACTTCTTTTCCTTGGGGGTAAATATCTAGTAGTGAGATTGCTAGATGAAACAGTAGATCTGCTTTTACTTCTTTGAGGTATCTTCATATTATCTTCCATAGAGGTTATAGAGGTTATACTATTAATATTCATAATTTATAGTTCTGGAAACAGTGTATGAGCATTCCTTTCTCTCTGCATCCATGCCAGCTCTACAATTTTAGAACTTTTTAATAAAAGGCAATTGGGGTAAGTTGATATCTCATTGATGTTTTAATTTACGTTTCCCTGATGATTAGTGACCTTTTGTACATTTTTTTTCATATTTTTTTTGGCCATTTGTCTTACCTTCTTTTGAAAAACTTCTGTTCCTATCCTTTGCCTACTTTTTAAATTTTTGTTTGTTTATTTTCTTGCTGATATCTTGAGTTTTATGTAGATTCTGGATGTTAACCCCTTATCAAATGTATGTATAGCTTGCAAATATTTCATCTCATTCTGGAGGTTGTTTGTTTTCTCTGTTGATATTTCCTTAGCTGTCCAGAAGCATTTTAATTTAATCAAGTCCCATTTATTTATTTTTGTTGTTGCTGTGATTGACATTGAGATCTTCTTCATAAATTCTTTACCTAGGCTGATATCTAAAATAGTTTTTCCAACATTTTCATCCAGAATTCTTACAGTTTCTTGCCTTACACTTAAGTCTTTTATCCATCTTGAGTTAATTTTTCTGACTAGTGAGAGATATGGATCCCGTCTCATTCTCCGGCATGTGGCTACCCAATTTCTCAGCACCATTTGTTGAATACACTTCTTCTTTTCTCCAGTGTATATGTTGTCTGCTTTGTCAAATATCAGTTGGCTGTATGTGGATGGTTTGATATCTGGATTTTCTGTTCTGTTCCATTGGTCTGTGTCTCTATTTTTCTGCCAGTACCATTCTGTTTTGATTACTATAGCCATGTAATATAGTGGAAAGTCTGTAATGTGATGCCTCCAGATTTGTTTCTTTTGCTTAAGATTGCTTTCTGTATTTGGGCTATTTTCTGGTTGCAAACAAAGTGGTAGAATTATTTTTTCTAGATCTGTAAAATATGATTATGGTATTTTGATGGGAATCTGTAAATCAGTTTGGGTTTATAGATTCTACTGATCAACATATGATTTTTTTCATTTATTTGTGTCATCTGTGATTTCTTTACTCAGCGTTTCATAGTTCTCTTTATAGAGAACTTTCACCTCCTTGGTTAGTATATTCCTAGGTATTTTATTTTCCTTGTAGCTATTGTGAATCATATTGAGTCTGTGAGTTGACTCTCAGCTTGACTGTTATTGGTGCATGGGAATTCTACTAATTTGTGTACATCGATTTTGTACCTTGAGGTTTTGTTGAATTTATTCATCAATCCCAGAAGTCTCTTGGTAGAATCTTTGGGGTTTTCTAGATATCAAAAGTTTGACCTCCTTTTTTCCAGTCTACACACCTTAATTTCTTTCTCTTGCCTCATTGCTCTGGCTAGGACTTCTAGCATCGTACTGAATAGAAGTGGTGACAGTGGACATCTCTATCTTCTTCCAGTTCTTCAGAAATGCTTTCAACTTTTCCCCATTCAGTATGATACTGGCTGTGAGTTTGCTATATATGGCTTTTATAATTTTGAGATGTGTTCCTTCTGTGCCTCATTTATTGAGGGTTTTTAATCATGTAAAGATGTATGAAGATTTTCATAGATTCACAGATGATATTTTGTATTTCTGTGGTATCAGGTATAGTATCTTCTTTTTCATTTCTGACTAAGTGTATCTGGGTCCTTTCTTTGCCATTCTTGGTTAATTTAGTAAGTAGTCTATCAGTTTTGTTTATCTTTTCAAAGAACCACCTTTTTGTTTCATTGATCTTCTGTATTATTTTCCTGTCTTTTATTCCATTTAGTTCTGCTCTGACTTTAGTTATGTCTTTTGCTGGCTGAATTTGGTTTGCTCTTTATTTTCTAGTTCCTTGAGATGTGTTGCTATATTGTTAATTTGTGATCTTTTTGATATAGGCATTTAAGGCCATGAATTTTCCCCTTATGACTGCTTTTCTGAATTCTATAGATTGTGATAGCTTGTGTCTCCTTCATCATTCACATTAAGAGATATTTTTATTTCCATCTTAAAATCATCATTGATTCAATAATCATTCAGCAGCAGGTTGTTTAATTTCCATAACTTTGTATAGAATTGGATGTTTCTCTTGGAGCTGATTTCTAGTTTTATTCTACTATAATCTGAGAAGATACATGGTATGATGTTTTTTGAACTTGTTGAACTATATTTTGTGGCCCAAAATATGATCAGTCCTGAAGAATGTTCCATGTGTTAATGATAAGAATATATATTCAGTAGTTTGGGGGTAAAAATGTTCTATAAATCTCTGTTAGGCCTATTTGTCCTAGAGTCCCATCTAAGTTCATTGTTTATTTTCCACTTGGATGAGCTGTCCAGTTCTGTCAGTAGGGTGTTGAAGTCCCCAGCAATCATAATGTTTCTGTTTATCTCTTTGCTTAGATCAGGATTGCTTTATGAATCTCAGCACTCCTGTGATAAGTGCATAAATATTTAGGACTGTTATATCTTCTTGTTGATATATCTTCTTGCTCCCGTTACCATTATATAATGACCATTTATCTTTATTTATTACTGATTGAAAGTCTATTTTATCTGATAAGAGAGGGCTACACCTGCTTTCATTTGGTTTCCATTTACATGAAATATTTTCTTCTGCCCCTTAACCTTGAGTCTGTAAGAGTCCTTGTAGTTTAGATGTGTTTCTTCAAGACAGCAGGTATTTGGCTTATATTTTTAATCCATTCAGCCAGCCTATTCTCTTGAGTGGGGAATTCAAACCATTCATACTGATTGATAGAATTGATATGTGGGATGCCGTTCTACACACCCTGTGGGTTAGTACCTGATTGCTTTGTTTTTGTACCTAATTGCTCATGTGCTCTTGTTATATATGTCTGGGCTCTGAGCTTCAGCTTTCGGGTAGTTTGACACTGGTGGGTGACCATTATGCTGGTCCGTGTATAATGCAGTTCTGACTATTTCCTTCAGGGCAGGTTTGGTCTTGACAAATGTGCTCAGTGTTTGCTTGTCTAGAAAAGTTTTTATTTCTCCCCTGTTTTGTAGGATACTTACAAAACTTTCAAACTTAGTTTTGTAGAATACAAAATTCTGAGTTGGCAGTTGTTCTGTTGATAAAGACTTGAGATGGAGTCCCAGTTTTTCTGGCTTGTAAAGTCTCTATTAAGAAGTTTGCATTTAGCCTGATGGGTTTTCCTTTGTACGTAACTTGATGTTTTTGCCTGTAGCTCACAGACTTCTCCCTTCATTATAACTTTGGCCATTTTGATGACTGTGTGTCTTGGTGATTGCTTTTTGCAATGAATTTCCCAGGTTTTCATTGAGCTTCTTATACTTGAGTATGTATATACATATATATATATATATACACAAGATCTATTCAAGAGATAGATCTGTATATAAGATAGTGCACCCTGATAGAAGGAGGGTAAATGTGGGGACCACACCAATGGAGCATATTGCAAGGGTACAAGTCAAATCTATCAAGAATAGAACATAAATTTCTTAACACAATAATTAAATAAATGAGGTGAAAGCTATGTTGATTGGTTTGATGTAAGCACTCCAAATTGCAGAAAAAATCAACACATTGTAACCCATAAATGCATAAATGTATTCATGATCTATGTGTATATGATTTAATAAAAGGAAAAAAAAAGATTAGTGCACCTGTGTGTATGTCAGGCTTAAATTTAAAAAATAAAAAAAATGAACATGTTCCTTAGGTGTCCTAGGATGGGAAACTAGTAAATAAAAGAGAAGATTATATTTAAAAAATGAAAGAATCAGGCCAAGAAAGCCAACAACTGGATAATAGAAGATGTTAGTAAGGAGAAAATAAAAGGGAAGAAATTATTATAGAAATAATACAATAAAATTTCTCAGAATTAAAGAATGTGACTCATAAAAGCCCTTCAAATGCTTAATAAAACATGGCACATCATTGTAGAGGCATTTCAGAACACTGGGAATAAAAAGATCTAAGAGTGTCTAGGGCACCTCCTCCCCCCACACACCAAAATTTCACATATCAGGAATCAGATGAGGGTTGGACTACTTAACAGAAATACTGAAGGTCAATAAAACACTGACTTCAGAATTCTGAATAATTCTGGTAAATTATTTCTATACCAGAATTATTTTCCCTGATAAATTTCCATTTAGTTGACAGAAAAATAAAACATTTTCAGTCATGCAAGGCCTCAAAAGACGACCTCCCTATACTCTGTCTCAGACAGTTAAAAGAGATGTCCTTCACTAAAAGAAGGGGGAATAACAGGGGAAGAAGGGGAAACCAGGAAACACATGAATATGGGCAGTGTAGGAGAGACACCAAAGTAATCCTTCAGATAATGGTCCCAGATGACAGCTGCACAGACTTTCGCCACTGGTCTGTTATAACCTTAGAAAACTGTTTGATCTTAAGAACAATGTAGTGCATGTATTCCTTTTGATGAATGTAAAAATTAAATAAGAAATGAATGGGAAATTAGTAAGAAGCTTTATAGACATAGATATAGGGTAATAAATGGGAGAGCGGAGCTACACACCTGATTATCAGAACAGGTGTGGTGAAATCATGAGCACAGGAGAGAACATCGCCTCCCCTGTTACAGGGGAACTCTTGGGGTTCTCTGCATAACAAGGTGCCCATGCACGCAGTGGCTGGATTTGGTGAGAGTCTGACCAAGTGTTCTGAGATGCTTTTGAATGAACTAAGTGAGAAGGAAGCAAAAAAAAAAATCTTGTAGTATGGTAAGATATACTACATTTCATCCAGCCCGGCTCTCTTGCTTCAAAATGGATGGAGTTCCATTGACTGGAAGTAACTCAGTAGCATAGGGTGCTCTGATGTGGAGTTTCTTTGACAAGGGAGGGATGCCTGTACTGAAATTTCATTAATCATTTCCAGAGTGCAATGCATTGTTAAACATGAACCTTGTACCAGGATCACTTCATGGTCTCTATCAACATCTTAACAGTTGAATATATCTGAATGTAGGAAAGCTGGATGGAAGTATTTGTTAAAATGCAGTAGCCATTTCAATGGAAAATGCAGTGATGAATAGATTAAAGTGTCCCATGCTGCATTTTAAACTGTGTTTATCTCCCAGATTAAAAGGAGCTTCTTATCATTCCTATCTTTAAGATGCATTAGTAATCTGTCTCTTTGTGTGCGTATGTGGGACTGTGTATTAAGGTAATTACTTCACACTGTTCAGCATGGAAAGGAAGTAGTCCAGATGAGAGATTGTAGTGCAAAGGGGGGAAGGATGGACATATTCAGAAGATATTTGCAAAATATAGCTGATAGAATTTGGGAACTAATCATACAAGAGGAGAAAAAAAGGAGTTAATGGCTCGAGTAACTTGAGCCAGAGAGTGATACCCAGAGCCCTGGAATAGTGGGAGTCCTTTAAGCAAAGAGGAACAAAATTTCAGTTTGAAGACTTGTAGAGAGTGTTTATAGTTGAATGTGTATCTCCTGTCAATAATCAAATATAAATAATTTAGGAATAATGTTGTTCTGTTACCTATATCTGTCTTCCTTTCTGTAGATGGTATGGTTAATTGAGAAAATAGTCCATGATGAAAATTTCACATTTCTGACATAAACAGAGGTACACCTCATTCTTCTATTATAACCTCATCCTCATTTGCAGAATAAGCAATAATCATGTTGTAAAGTGTGTGATTAAAATATAAAAACAGTAGAAGAGAAGGAAGCTGGAGCGTAACTCACCCTTGATGGGATTGCCCTCGTCTGTGCATGGAGAAGGCCCCTCCTCCTTCCCAAGTAGGAAACACTCCCTCTGCTCTTCACCACCTTCCATACAGCTCACCTCAGGGCCAGGGAGTCGCTGCCTCTTAGGTAAGAACTAGTTTAGTCAGATATAAAGAGGTAATGAGAAGACAAGTTTTCTAACATTGAATTGAGAAAAGTCAGAAGTCTGGATTGTCTTTAAAGTGACACGAAATTTTAAACATACCTGTGCCTTTGCTTTATTGAGGAAAGAATAGGATTTCTGTAATTACTGTGGATCCTTGAAAATAGACAGTAAGATTGTAATCATATCTTTGCAACCTTAAATTTAAATTTCATACTATCTGATTATTACTTATCTCAAATAGAACGTAGGCCCTCGGGGCTAACATTTTATATCTGTCACTATTTGCTCATAAAAATTAGCACTTCAATTAATGAAATTTCTGTTTTATCAGAAGCCAAGGCTGTGAGTAATTGATATATACTGTAGTTAATAATACATATTTTTACAGCAAATGACTTAATGTAATTAGCAATATGATGAGCAGGTGTCCAAACTTAAATCACAGATTTGTAAACAGTTCTGAATGAGTTGGTATCCTGCATATATAACTAATGTTTATTCAATGACTATTTATTAAATTCTCTCTAGATCTTAACAAATATACTAAATGTTGGGATATGTCAGTGAATAAGCAGGATCCCTGTCCTCAAAGTGCTTAAAATTTGAACTGAGAATTTATGAAATATAAGCTATATGGAGTTGGAGCTATTTTAAGAATATTAATTGAACATAAAGCTATGTTAATTTTTTCAGATGATAGTTAAAATGCTGTAATACTCTCATGCAAATCAACGGCCATACTGATAAATCTCAGGTATTTGTAATTATTGAAGTAGGACTTTTCTCTAAAGATTGAGGATTGATATTTCCACACAGAGTTAAAATTAATGAAAATTTTATATGGCTATCCAAAACCCTTTTACACTAATAATTCCCATTTGCCTGTAGTCTGTGTTGAATTACTAAAAATTGTCTCTCTCTGCTTAGTACTGTCCATCACCGCTGCCAAGGTAGTGTCTCCACTTGTAATCTCTGCTCCCTGCTGCTGCCACTTGTACCTCCGGAGGTTTTCTCTCTGCCTTTCCTTTGATTTCGCCACTTCTCCAGAGAATCTTCACTGTCATTCTAAGCAGCTGATCGATTATGGATGTCATGATCAGCCAGTGATACCATTTATGTCCTTTTCATTTTCATTGCTGGTTGATGTTCAAGATAGTACCTTTGTCTTAAAACTCCTTTGTGATGGAGGGAGGAGCTGTCGTAAAGACTGGGGTGTGTGAAGGGAGAGCTACTTTGAGGTCTGAAACTTTCTGGACACTTAAAGTTACTGGAAGATTGATCTATAGATATCCAAGGTATGTAAGATGGTCAAAGTACACTCGGGCTTCCACAAGATTTTGTCTTCCTCCAAACAGTATTTGATGACTTAAGAGAATCAAATTTTCCTTGGGATCTGAACTTGGGTGAACTTTCTGTACAGACAGTAGTCAGTGGAGCATCCAAATAGCCCCTAAACCCTTTACCATTTAGATTCAGGAGCAGACTTGTATGTAGACTTTGGCTGATGTTGATTTGCCTTGTTTTCTGGTACGCAGCCCACCTGTATTTTGTTTCCCGTACACACTCAATTGTGTGTAGTAGGATTTTGTATTATTTATTCTTTTTAAAGAGAGCCACTTGAATATTCTGTTGATAATTACTGTGTCACCTATTTTAGCAGTTCAAGAATGTAAATTTTAGTGTTCACATAAAATAAGTTGAAAGCCAGTTTAATAAAATTAATTCATTGAAAAGAATATAGTTTAAATCCCTAGTAGGGTCATGAATTAGCTTTGACCAAGTATATGGGAACACTGATATTAACAGAAATGTTCTTGAAATCTGTGTGGAAAATCTAATCTGTATCCACATTCAAAGAACTATTGGCAGCCCTTGCCTGAGTTTCTTCAGTTTTCATAAAATACCAGAAAAGCAGCAGAGAATGGCAAAAAAGAGCTCAAAGTTGATGTCAGGTAAACCCAGCCCAAGCTTGGTAACTGGTTAGCTGTAAGAACTTCGAGTTTCTGTTGCCTTAGCTATTACACAGGGATAAAAACTATGGGACTATTAGGAAGATTGAAACCACCTAGCTATAGCAACCACAGAAAGCCTACCACGCTGTAAGAACCCATAAATGTCCATCACTTGCCTCCCCATTTAGTGGAGGTGAAATCCTTCCCAGTGTGCTCATAATATTCAATATTTTAGGACATTTCTGAAAGTCATATTCTCATTTCCCAAATTCCAGGAATACAGGATTTTCAATGTAGTTTGGAGGGGGGTTAATTTGTTGTTTTAATAATTCATAAATGTCATGACTTTTCTTATCCAAGAACAGTTAGATAAAATTAAAACACAATTATGACTGATCAAAATGTGAGAAACTTATAGGAAGCTATGACTTCATTCACGCCCTAGAAGCCTCAATTCCTTTAAAATGTGATTTTATTGACCACCCAGTTATTTACCAATTAGAAACAAGTGTAACCTTTGCTTGCCATCTCTTCATTCACCTATACCAGCGGCTCTCAACCTGTGGGTCGCAACCCACAGGAACTGTATTAAAGGGCCACGGCATTAGAAAGAACCACTGACCTATAGGGTTTTATGTAAATAATGGTACCTATTTGAACAAATTACCTGTGCTTCATGACAGACACTGACCTAAACATTTACACCTGCTAATCCCTTTAACTTTCACGCTAACTCTGTGAGGCAGACACTGTGTTGTCATCTACAGTTTACTGCTGAGGAAGGATTGAGAGGTTAAGTAATTTTCTGAAGTTCATTCAAGAAATAAGGAGTGGAGCCAAGATCTGAATCAAGCATTCTGCTTATAGTCTCAGCTACATTGAGAGACTGAGGCAGGAGGATTGCTTAAGCCTAGGAGTTTGAAATCATCCTTGAACCTGGCACATAATAATCATATGTTAAATGGTAATTATT
>NW_003852412.1:24325477-24398287 GCF_000181295.1 Otolemur garnettii
GCCCGGCTATTTTTTTTTTTGGTTGCAGCCGTCATTGTTGTTTGGCGGGTCCGGGCTGGGGATTCAAACCCGCCACCCTAGGTGTACGTGGCTGGCGCCTTAGCCGGTTGAGCTATAGGCGCTGAGCCTTGTTATTGTTTCTTATAAAAATAAATAAATTCATACTTCTTTGACTATGTACCAGATGAAAAAGACTAATCTTTGTGTTAATGAATGATTCATAGTGATTTGTTTCTCAGAAAATGACATTTTAAAGAAAAGAGATAACAAACATAATAAAATACCTCTGTAGAAATCCAAAGTAGGGGTTAAGAACTTTTGTTTGCTTTGGGGGATTTTTGTTGTTATTGTTCTTTTGGTAAAGTTAAATGTTGTCTTTTTAAAAATGGCCTTTTAAAATATCTTGGTCTGTGGGTGGTAGAATCTCAAAACTCTACCAAAAAAGAGCTATGAAGCAAATTTAAGTACGTACAGAACAGTCACACTGTTGGTGTGTTTGTTTGTAATGATAAATGACAACATTTGACTGACCAACTTATTTTAAGCCATATATGAAAACAGACTCCTTAATGTGACTATAGACATGCACTATCTTAGCGGTCCTCCTGCTCCCCACCTGCTTCTGGCTCTGAGCTATAGCCATTGACTTACTTAATAGTGTGTGTTTGTATATTTTAACCATTATATGTGGTAAGAAAACAAGTAAATAACATACATACATTAGACCTAATGATCTAATAGTAATGTTGGCATGAGGAGATCTGTGCCCTTTGTTATTTACAACAGCAGGGCTAAGGATTCACTCAGGACAGGATATATAAAGGATGTGCCATTTGAAAACTATAAATATGCTGATTAATTTTTGTACTGTATTTTCACCATGGCAACTATTTAAAAAATTATAAAAACCTGTTCAGGCGAGCTTCAGCCATTAGTAATTGCCAGAAACTACTGCATTGCATAAAATGCCTCCTTGACACACCTAACACATAATATTCATAGACATTTTAATTTTATCATTCAAGGGTCTTTCTTTTTGGTTCCATACATTTTATATAACAGTCCAAGTATAAAAATATAGAAAGTTGGGATTTGTTTAAGATGAAAGAGAGAAAAAGAAAGAAAGATAGATAAACAAAAGTAAACATAAAAGATTTTACACTCCGTGAAGACTAAAGTAAGAATAACCAAGAATATTTAAAGTCTTCTAGCCTAAGTGGGAAAAAAAAAAACAAAAACAGCTTGTGAAGTCAGTGCAAATAGCTATATTGTTAAGTAAGATGTATAGTGAAAGTTAAGATTGGGTGTTGACAGAATCTACCTGATGGTTAAGTGTACTCTTAAGAGATGGAGTAAAAACACCAGTGAAGAAGTACTATCCCAGGAAAAAATTACGGTAGCAAACATGCCAGGTGATGGGAAGATAGTGAAGAAAAGACACAAGGAACTAAGTACTACGTGATTCCAACAGAACCTGCTCGAGGCAATCTCTGCTGAGCGCAGTTAAGAACAAAATGACAGCCTTTCTTTACTTTCCCATTTCTAGCTGGTACTCTGTTACATGGAGATTTGGAGATATCACTTAATTCTATTGATGTTCTATGTTTAATATTTTGTTAAAATTCTTCAGATATTATTTCATGTTTTTTCGAATGGTTTTTAAAGTTGCACAGATAAAATAGATTAAAAAGTTGATCAAAGGGGAATCTGTCACCACAGAATACATTAGTGTCATGGAAATGTCATTATGCATGATCATTGGCAATGAGACAATGGCCAGTGAATCATCAGGATGCAAAGTTTCTTGTTTTTAATATCGGATTAAAGTTGCACGTGGTTTTTTGATGAAATGGATATTGCAGACATACATGATTCACAAGTAGCAAAGCTAATTTAGAGCTCAGTATTTTGTGATTTTTTTGAACTTAAAATATCCTTCTTTTATCACTGATACTAATGTTTAAGTAACTTACTCATCACTTATTTGAAAGAAGAGATATAAAGCCTTTTGTAGTCAAGAAAAGCCAAGTTTTTTTGAAAACTTAAGCTACAAAAATTCACAAAACAATTAATGAGTATATAGATAATTTAGATTTCAGTCATTTTTACTCAAAACACTATGAGAATGGTAAATGTTTTAATTAAAGAAATGTATATAGTGATATAATAACAATGTCCCAAACATATTGAATACCTGTGAGACTCCTGCTTGAAACCCATATGATCACAAGGGACTAGATTTGCCTGCCTTGAAACACAAAATGGAAAGCTACATAGGGTGCCTAAAAATGTATACACATGTTGAGAGAAGAAAAAAAATATAAAATTGTAGTGCTCAAGTCATATTTGACTTCTGCAATTACAAGAAATACAAGATACAATGCATATAAGATAACAGACATTCTCGGTATTTATTGAGTATTACAATTTTAATATAATTTTCTTTCTTAAAATGTATATACATTTTTTGGCACCCTCTGTATATGGCACTAGACATCAAGAAATGAAGAATGGCTGGGTGTGGTGTCTCACGCCTGTAATCCCAGCACTCTGGGAGGCTAAGCTGAGTGAATCACCTGAGCTTATGAGTTCAAGACCAGCCTGAGCCAGAGCAAGATCCTGTCTCTAAAAATAGCCCAGTGTTGAGGTGGAGGCCTGTAGTCCCAGCAACTTGGGAGGCTGAGGCAAGAGGATCACTTGAGCCCAAGAGTTTGAGGTTGCTGTGAGCTATGATGCTACGGCACTGTCTCCAAAAAAAAAAAAAAAAAATGAAATGAAGAATGGTAATCCCTGAGGTTCTATGGGAAATAAACAAGGTAGTAACAACTTCCCTGGAATACGGCCCTGTAAGATTTACCAAGATGTGGCATGAGGAGGAAAAACTTGGGTGAGTGCTTGCAGGCCCACAAAATTGAAGTGATGAGGCAAGAGCCTGAGGAAACCAGGACAGCTAGAGTTTTCAGGACAAGGTACTGGGAAAGAAAGAACTTTACACAGAGATAAACCCTGTAGATCAGCAGAGGGTCTCCAGTGTTCAGCTGAGGAGTGATTGGCACATTTGTGTGGAAACTATCCAGGGCGAGAGAAAGAATCACTAAAAAGGAGAAGGAAGAGTATTGGGTATTTACACAGGGCCGAGAGTAGTGCCTGTTCATACCTATTAGACTGAAAAACGTCAAGATTCATAAGCAGTTGGATAGAGCATACAGAAATTGTCTCGTCTCAGTCATGGGGATTAATCGGCTTTAGATAGAGTTCTGTAGCCCTGACTAACAAATATTAACAGCAAGAGTTGAAAACATCAAATGGCTTCCAATTCTATCCCAAGGCAAAGCTCAAAAATATTTATAGGAAATACAAATTTCTGACACCCAAAGGGGTAAAATTACAATGTCTTATACTCAATCAAAAGTTATAAAACGTGGCAAAAAGCAGAAAAATATGACCTATAGTTAGGTGATAAATCAGCAAATTAACTGATGCTAATTATGCAATTGTTAGAACTTACACAGATGTTAGAATCACTAGTATGAGGACACTAACACAATTAGGATAGCTGAATCCCACGTTCAGTTAGGAGGACACTAACAATTAGGATAGCTGAATCCTACATCTGGTGAGGAGGACACTAACACAATTAAGATAGCTGAATCCCATGTCCAGTTGGGACACTAACAGTTAGGATAGCTGAATCCCACGTCTAGTTAAGAGGACACTAACACAATTAAGATAGCTGAATCCCACATCCAGCTGGGACAGTAACAGTTAGGATAGCTGAATTCTACATTCAGAAAAAGTTAAGTAGAGACATGGAAGGTATTAAAAATGAAACCAAACTTTTAGAAATAAAAACTCCACTGTGTGAGATGAAAAATTCATTGGGTAGGGTTAACAACAGATTAGCACAGTGGAAGAAAATATTCGTGAATTCAAAAACAGAAATACAAACTACTAAAAATGCAATTCTGAAAGAAAAAATAAACCAATAGAATAATAAGTTGGTGGGGGGTGGGGATTAAAGGTTTAAAATGTGTGTAATTGAGACGGGAGGGGAGAGGGGGTGGATGGATGGAGGGAGGGTGATTGGAGGGATCACTTCTATGGTTTATCTTACAAGAGTACAAGTGAATCTTTCTAAGAGTAGAATCTAAACGTCTTAACACAATAACTAAGAAAATGACATAAAGGCTATGTTAATCAGTTTGATGAAAATATTTCAAATTGTATATGAAAACACCACACTGTACCCCATGATTGCATTAATGCACACAGCTATCATTTAATAAAAACAATAAATAAATAAAAATATAAAAATATTTAAAATATTAAAAAAATTTAATAACAGAGTAATCAAAGCAACTTTGAAAAAGAACAAATTGGAATCTAATACTACCTTTTTCCAAGAAATATAGCTGCAGTAATCAAGATGATGTGGTATTGGTGTAAACATGGATGGTTAGCTCAGTAGAACAGAGTCGAGTCCAGAAACAGACCCCAGCGTGTGTAGGCAAGTGTGCAAACACAATTCACCGGAGAGAAATAATCTTTGAACAAATGGTGCTGGGAAAATTGGGTATCTCTGTGCAAAACAACCAAAAAACTTTGGACCATACTTTGCATCACGTTCAGAATCACTCAAAGTCTTTCAAAGAATTAATTTTAAAACCTATAACTAGAAATTCTAGAAAAACATATGATAAAACTTTTGAGAATTTGGGTTATGCAAAATTTTCTTAGATGTGACACCAAAAGTATGACCTACAAAAGGTCTAAAAAACTATAATCTAATTCATGCTTGGATTTCATCAGTGTTGAAAATCTTTCATTCTTGAAAAGACACTTTTATGAGAATGAGAAGACAAGCCAGCAACTGGGCGAATGAACAATAAATAAAATAAAATAAAATAAAATAAAATAAACAATATTTTACATGTTCAAAAGAGTTAGAGAGGCTTTTTCCTAAATCAGTAATATGGATTGCAAATAAATTCAGGAGAAGATGATCAGCATCCTTAATGATTAGGGAAATGCAGACTAAAACCACAGTGACAAACCACTAAACATCTTTTAGAATGGCAAATACAGTATTTTAAAACTCGGACAACATTGCTAGTAATGCACAACCACTTTGAAAAATAATTCAGCAATTCTGAAAATGATAAATATATACTTTCCAACCAATGATCCAACCATTACACACCTAGATATTTTCCCAAGAGAAACGGAAGCTTATACCTCTGAAACCACACAGACACTTCTACAAAGATGTTCATAGCACCTTTATTTGGAATAGCTAAAATCTAGGAAAAAATTCAAATATCCATTGGCAGGTGAATGGATAAGTAAATGGAAAACTATTTGATGGTTAAAAATAAAATGAGATATTGATACATTATTTTGGGTAAATCTCAAAATAATTACACTGAATGAAATAAACTCGACACAAAAGAGTACCTATGATCACTGGGCACTGTGGCATGAGCCTTTAGTCCCAGCTGCTTGGGAGGCTGAGGCAAGAGAATCACTTAAGCCCAAGAGTTTGAGGTTGCTGTGAGCTGTGATGCCACAGCACTCTACTGAGGGCAACATAGTGAGAGACTTTGTCTCAAAAAAAAAAAAAGTGGAGCAGTGCCTATGGCTCAGTGAGTAGGGCACCAGACCCCTACACCAAGGGTGGCGGGTTCAAACCCAACCCCAGCCAAACTGCAACAACAAAAACAAAATAGCCGGGTGTTGTGGTGGGTGCCTGTAGTCCCAGCTATTCAGGAGGCTGAGGCAAAAGAATTGCCCAAGCTCAAGAACTAGAGGTTACTGTGAACTGTGACGCCACGGCACTCTACCAAGGGCAACAAAGTGAGACTCTGTCTCTTTAAAAAAAAAAAAAGCACATATGATTTTATTTGCATACAAGGCAGTAAACTCAAAGTAACATACCAGTGATAGAAAATTGATCAGTGTATGCCTGAGAATGCAGACACAGTTGGTGGTGCAGGGAGGTACCACAGAGGGCATAAGGAGACTTGGAGGATGATGTGTATGTATAATGTTTTGATTATGGTTGTATAGGTATGAAAACTTACTAGATTGTTCACTTTAAATATAAACCTTGTATTGTCTTTCAATCATACCTCAAGACAGCTTTTAAAAAAACACCTACTCTGTGCAAACCCATGATAAGCTCTGTGTATGATAGCAAATACTTACCATGTTCTCTTTTGTTAAAAAAATGTATTTCAAAATAATTATAATAGTTAATAACACCAAATTGTTGTCTTTAAGAAACTGACATTTTCCTAAGAGATTAAGACTGATTGTATCTTAGAATTGAGAGAACTGAGGTTTATAGGAAAATGAATCTTAGTAAAAACCTATTTTAAAATTTCAGAGGCAGAAAAGTTGTTCATAGTTGAGAGAAAGAGCCGTGCTTTTGTGACAAAGTTGACATTTCAACTGTATTTTGAAAGATGAGCATAATTTCAACCTAAGAGGATGAGAAAAGAAATTCTAGATAAAAGTAAGAGGAAGAACAGAGGCAAGAATGCGGGACAGTGGGCAGCAGTGATGCGTTTGGAGTGATGGTTAGTGTGCACAGAGGATGTGGTTAAACGTTGCCCATGGAACGTTTATTTCCTTTGAAAATCCCTTTGAACTCCCAGAAACAGAGCTGAGCATTCTCAACTCTGAATTCCTCTAATGCTTTACTCCATATCCTTGTTATAATCCTTGTTGTATTTTATTGTATCATGTGTGTGTCTGGCACCCTTCTGTGAGAAAGGACAGCATGTGGCACATTATAATGCTCAGAAACAGGAGAGGGCCCTCTTTATAAAACAGGAGTCTCAGAATCTACCATGATTAGAGTGGGCAGATGGAATCTGGACTGGACTGAGCAGGTTTTGCATAAGACGGAGAGTACAGAAAGGTCATTTGCTGCCTATGTTTAGAGAGAGAGGAGTGAGCGTGTCCATAGTAAAGTGGGCAGGAGGGAGGAGAGAGCACGTACTAAATAAACAGAAAGCTGAATCAAGAACACTTATCGTTATGAAAATAATTCTGGAATCTTAGAGTTGGAGTAGAAAGGGACTTTGGAGTTTGTCTTTTTCAACTTCCTGCTTCTACTTATGAGGGAATTAAGCCCAGAAATGGAAAGCGACTTGCAGTGTCCACAGCGCAGGAAATACTCAGTAAACAATCCCCAAGAAGGAAGAGTCGCTTCAGCATAGTATGAGATGCAGATCATAATAAATAAATATTAGTATCAAGTTAGTACTAATTATAATTCTTAATAAATTATAATTTCATTATTAATTAGTATGTTCGGACTTATGTAATTGACTAAGGATATGGGTTAAGGTGTGTCTTTCATTGTGAAACTGAGATGTTAGGAACATGCAAGGCCTCACCACAGCTCCTGACAAATGGGTCACAAGGAGGCTGCCCTCTGAGCCACCTGAGCAGGAATTTTCAAGGACAGCTGATGGACTCACCCTTGGACAGGAGGATTTAATATGAAAATCAAAAGAACATTTTGTGCCATTAGTCTGATTACTTTTGAGCACATAATTTATTTTTTAAAAGAAATTCAGTCATTCCTGTTTTATTTCATTCATTCATTCAGAGACGGCTCCCACTCTGTCTCCCTGGCTGGAGTACAGTAGCAAATCACAGCTCACTATAGCCTTTAACTCCCAACCTCAGGTGATCCTTCTGCCTTGACGTCCCAAAGTGCTAGGATTACAGGCGTGGACTACCACAGCCCCCTTCTTTTCTTTTAAAAAGTTGAGGGGATTTGAACACAAGGCATCTACTCTTCTCCTTGCTATACCCCTCTGTCTTCTTGAAATCACTCACTCAACCTTTTAATGAACATGTATTGATCATTTCTGTATTTCAGGTACAGTGGTAGCCCCTGAATATGTAGTAAAAACATTGATTCTTGTCCTTAAAGAGGAGAGAGTTTACTCATGAGAGATTATAATACAGTATTATTACTCCAAATTTTCCCTTGCCTTCTTCATTCTTTATTGCAATATTTGACATGGCAATCATTTATTAGAGAAAATATAAACTGACAGAAATCACCTCATTTGCTCATTTATCCAGGAAGTCCTTTTTGAGGACACTGAGCTAGTCCTTGGGATGCAACGGCTGTGAAACAGTCAATCATCCTGTGTTTGGGGGGACTACCTTCGAGTGGGTGAGAGTAACACTAACCCGAAAGCATAAAAAATAAGTGAATTACGGAGAGTGTGAGAAGGTCATGTGTGCTGGTTAAAAAAAAAAGTCATGTGGGAAGGAAAGAAAAAAGGAGAGTGAAATTTTAAACAGTGTAGTCAAGAGAGGCCTTATTTTGAGGGTGACTTTTTTTTTTTAATGAGACTGAGCCTCACTTTATCGCCCTTGGTAGAGTGCTGTGGCGTCACACAGCTCACAGCAACCTCCAGCTCCTGGGCTTAGGTGATTCCCTTGCCTCAGCCTCCCAAGTAGCTGAGACTACAGGTGCCTGCCACAACACTCGGCTATTTTTTGTTGAAGTTTGACTGAGGCAGGGTTTGAACCCGCCAACCTTGGTATATGCGCACTACCCACTGAGCCACAATGGTCCCCTGAAAGTGACTTGTTTTTGTTTTGTTTTGTTTTAAGAGACAGAGTCTCACTTTATTGCCCTCAGTAGAATGCTGTGGTGTCACAGCTCACAGCAACCTTAAGCTCATAGCAACCTCCCTGGGCTTAAGTGATTCTCTTGCCTCAGCCTCCCAAGTAACTGGGACTACAGGCGCCCGCCAGAATGCTTGGCTATTTTTTTGTTGCAGTTTGGCTGGGGCTGGGTTCGAACCCACCACCCTTGGTATATGGAGCTGGTGCCCTACCCACTGAGCCACAGGTGCCACCCTTGAAGGTGACTTTTGAACAAAGACTTGAAGTCAGTTGAAATAAGAATCCAAAGTTAAATATAATCACAGGATTTGAAATTTTAAACTTAAGTTCTCTTTTGTTATATGTTATCTCCTGGCAAGAGGCTGCAGATTATGGTAAAGGCAAAAATTTTAGTTCTCTTTCTTTTCTCTCATTCTCTGACTTAGACAAGGAGTGATATTTCTCTTTTTAGTTAAAATAAATGTATTTCATAGGATTTTTGTCTATCAATGGTAAGAACAAGGTGTGTTCTGAGAATTTCCTCTGAAGAGCCTGGAGACGTACAGCATAATTCCAGGCCATTCATTGTTCTTAGCAGTATGAAATCCATACGTTGCTGCTTTAGAATGCCTCTTAGATCAGTTTGGGCAACAAATCAGCCTATTTTCCCATTGAATCACAGGTTTATAGAAGAAAGCAGTTCACTGTTGACCAGTTTGATGGAAGTATTTTGGATTGCATGTGAAAACCCCACACTGTACCCTAGAAGTGCATTAATGTACATGGTTACCATTCAATAAAAAAAAAATTAAAAAATTAAAAAAGAAAGCAGTTCACTTTCTTAATATTCATCATTGATTTTAGCATGGTTTAAAAACACAATTATGTGTTTCTTCCAGATTGTGTTTCTGGTGTCCGCGTATGTGAGTCCCCGGCTCGCCGAGGAGGGCTGTGCCGCCCTCGCTGCTGTCACCCATTACCTGTATCTCTGCCAGTTTGGCTGGATGCTCACTCAGGTCAGTGCCTCAGCCCCTTCCCTGGTCCCTGCAGCCCTTTAAGGAATCTGGATGGAGTGTTCTTAGTATTCCTGGTACTGAGTGGAGGCGATTTCACGTGTCCCTCACTGCATTCTGGATATGCTTTCCATAAGGACTCAGTAGCTGTAGGAGGATGTGGTGAGCCTGCAGCAATAAGAGACATCTAGCAGGGCTGGAAGCAAGACAGTGGCCAGAGCTGGGGCCTTAGAAGGCACAGTAAGAAAACTTTTTTCCAGGGGAAGTAATAGAATGAATTTAAGCAGAGGAGTGACGTGGTAAGATTTGGATTTGGGGAGGCAGCACCTGTGGCTCAAAAGGGTAGGGTGCTGGCCCTATATGCCAGAGGTGGTGGGCTCAAACCCAGCACCAGCCAAAAAAAAAAAAAAAAAAAGAGAGAGATTTGGATTTTGGAAAGATGTCTGTGTTTGTAGCGTATCAGAGATAGGGGAAAGGCTGGATGGGGATACTGATTAAGTAACATTAGCCTTATTCAGGGCAAAAACAAGGTCATGTGAACAAGAAGGGTAGAGGGGAGGCAAACAGGAAGTGGGTGGCTTTGGAGGATTTTTTTTCTTAAGTAGAATTACAGGATGTTGAGACAGGTTACAAGGAGTGCAGAAGGCAGCAACCACGATGTCTCCCAGGCTTCTGGTGTGGAAATTTGGTGCATGATGCTGACCAGAATTATGAACACCGGAGAACTGGGGCTGGGGGGAGCGAGCTTAGCTTGGGTCATGCCAAGTGTGGTGTGCTTGTCAGAGAACTCCAGTAGAATTTTGAGGGCGGGGAATACACGGAACCAAAGCTCAGAAGGAAAGCCCGTGAGATAGAAATGTATTAGAAAGTTACGGGCTTAGAGTTGGAGAACAGAGCCATTGCTTTGGAAGTGCTCAGCTGCGGAGCCAGCACAGGGTGAGACTGAAAAGGCCTAGTCCAGCTCTCCTGAGGAACCGGTTATTGTTGGAAGAGAAATTTCAATTCTCCTTTTCTGACTAAACCCCAAATTCTCTCAATCATCCTATGTTAATTTGCTGGGTAAAGAGGCTAAAGTGAGAGTGGGACTGCCAGCAATATTAATGCCACCAATTAAATGGCCCAACTTAAATGCACTTTTGATGACAGGCCCCGCACAATAGGCTTTTAGATGTTTCATGCAATAGAAATAGTTTCATATGCATTTCTGAGATTGAGTGTGAGCCGTTTTATGTAAACAGATGCATTCTTTCATTCTCTGTTCATGTCGAACAAGAAGGATATGGGACTTGATTGTATAGCAATGTTGAAATGGTAGTAAAAGCAGAAGGAAGTGGACGCTGTCATTCTGAGAGAATACCACATAAGCTCAAGGGAGGAATATTCTCCCTGGTATGATATGACAGTGACGGGGCTGAAGACGAGAACTGAACTCTTTAGCCGACAGACCTATTTGGAACAAGTGGAGCCATGGATCTGGGTTTGAACTGGGGCTCTGCTAACATCTGCGTAGGCTTAATCAAGTTGCTGATGCTCCCTAAGATTTGTTTCTAAATTTGCATATGGGGAATAATAATCTCTAACTTATAGAATTATTATTTTATAATTATTTGAGCAGTGTAATCATGGACAATTTTTAGCGCTTCCAAACTTTCCCCCTGAAAAGCAATTAAAAATTAAAAGTAAATCTAAACCATATGACATAAAATCTTAATATCTGCTGGTATTAGAATAACCTTTGCTAAATTTTCTGCTTACAAACTTGTTTAGAAGTTTATCTAAGCTGCACTTTTTAGTATGTACCCTGTGTACACTGTGGTCTATCTTCCTAGACTTAAATCCCCAGTGGTGTGCTGAAGGTCTTTGTCCATGTCCCTGACTTATTCAGAATTTTTGATTCATGAACTTGAATGAAAACACAGGAAACTACTTATTAGATATGCCTGTGATTCAGAGCTGGAAAGACAGCCACGACAGTGAGCTGCCTGAGTTAAGATTGTGTGTAGGGCCAGTGTAGAGAAACTGTACCGTGATACATTGAAATCTGGGGTGAAGAACTTAATCTGATGGAAGTTAATGTAAACGACTTGAAATTGTAATCTGACATAAACTCAGTAGTAATCAAATGTACAATCAGAATGCTCAGGAGCAGCAAATACAGTAACTACAAAAACAGCACACACCTGTTTCATTAATAATGGTATGGAGGCAGCCTTGGTTATGTTGAAATCTACAACTTTCAGACTATTTTGGGACACATTAACTGTAGATGACATTTCAGCAGAAACTTTAACCATCCAATAAGAAGTAAAAAAATAGAACTATAAGAAACTTTGAGACAGTTGGAGATGGCTGACCTAGAAAGAATTTAGGGAGATGTGATGGCCGTCCGCAAATAAGGGAAGGGCTGATAAGATGGGGGAAGGTGCAGTCTGTAGCTCCACTTGGCAGACCAAAGCAAATGGGTTAAAAATTAGGAAAGCAAATTTTGATTCAGATTAAGAATCTCTGCAGTCAGTAAAACTGTCAAAGATAAAGAGACTATTTTTTAAAGTAGAATGAACTGGCGGCACCTGTGGCTCAGTGAGTGGGGTGCCGGCCCCATATACCAAGGGTGGCAGGTTCAAACCCAGCCCTGGCTAAACTGCAACAACAAAAAAAATAGCCAGGCGTTGTGGTGGGCACCCGTAGTCCCAGCTACTCAGGAGGCTGAGGCAAGAGAATCGCCTAAGCCCAAGAGCTGGAGATTGCTGTAAACTGTGACGCCACAGCACTCTACCGAAGGTGACAAAGTGAGACTCTGTCTCTAAAAAAAAAAGTGGAGTGAACCCAGCTTTAAATAACCAACCTTAAAATGTTTCTGATGGATTTCCTGCTTCATAGGGGCATTAGGCAAGACGGCCTGTAAGACTCACCTGCTCTAATGGAGTTGGTGTGTTCTGTGTCTCTTCTTTCAGCCTTAAGTAAATATGATTATGGCTGATGCACATTCAGTAAACTAATTAGATTTCTGTATGGCTAATGGTTTAGGAAAACTATTTTAAGTACCAGGGAAGTTTAATGTATTTCAGATGGTACACCACACATTTTTCATGGTTTGTGGTGTGGCCATAAGGGAAAAATTCAATAACTTCTAAATTCTAGGTAGGTTACTTCTAATGAGTTACTTTGTGGTCAGAGCTTGTCACTTCGCCAACCTACTTTTTCCTATTTTTAAAATACTGTCTGCCAAATTTTTTTAAAACTAGAATCCATGTTTAAGACATTACATAGAAGGTTAGACTATTATTAGTTCAATTCTGTTAGACAAATTGAGTTTAAAAACTGAAATGATTTTTCATTTTAATGATTCTGCTTTGTATTTTTTAGCAGTATAGAAGAAAACCTGATACTGTGGATGTGTGTGTCCATAGCTTACCATGGCAATAAATTAATCATTACTTTGTAATCATTGAGCTAAGCATGTTAGAATTTTTATTTTTTTTTTGATCTGCATTGTAGCTTCAACCTTAGAATAAATGAATTTAAATTACCATATTTTGCAAAGTTATTTTACTTTTAACACATTAAAGTTTGACTATATTTTAGAGTAAAACTAAAGAAGGAATTTATTACAAACAAGTTACATAACCTCTCTGAGCTTAGGTTTTCTTCTCTGAAAAATTAGGTTCCTCTATGAAACACTACCTTTCTATGTGGACTGTGAAAAAACAAGATTAATTGATATATAGAAAGAGCTTGGAATTATGTCTGTCACAAACTTCATATTCTATACCTATTCACCCATAATACTTGTTAAGCAAATAGGTTGTAGCTAAAATTTCATTGATTACAAACCATCTTGAATACTCTGCTTTCCCAATATAATTTTTTTTTTTAACAAAAGAGAATCAACTTGATATAGTGGAAAGAAAGGCCTGACTTTGAGTGAGGTGGACACGGACTGGCTGTAAAGCCTTAGCAGCTGGCTCACTCCCGATCTCCTCTGTAAAGGAGCTGTGGGGCCTCCACTCTGTTTTCTTAGGCTTCCCTTGTCTTTGACGAGTCAGACAGCGCCAGGTGGGAAAATAGTCACAAATTATCTTGCTTATCTTTTTAAAGCATACAATTCTTGCATTCTTTTTTGGCCATGTATATGGAGTTGAATTATCCTTCTGTTTGTGCTTCATGTACAATCACTCAGTGAAATTACTGAAAGACAGCAAGGGTCACGTCTATGTTAAGAAAGACTGACAGTGGCCAGTGTGGCGGCTCCCACCTGTAATCCTAGACTCTGGGAGACCAAGGCAGGTGGATTGCTTGAGCTCAAGAGTTAGACCAGCCTGACCAAGAGCAAGACTCCACTAAAAATAAAACAAATAGCCAGGTGTGGTGGTGCATGTCTGTAGTCCCATCTAGTTGGGATCTGAGGCAAGAGGATTGCTCAAGCCCAAGAGTTTGAGGTTGCTGTGAGCTGGGTACTCTAGGCTGGAGCAACAGAGTAAGGCTCTACCTCAAAAAATAAAGGAGGGAGAAAGGTAAAGAAAGAGAGAATTTAGGATCTTATAATAGCTTTACTCTATTTTGCTGTTTTCATTTCCATTTTCTGTTTTGATTTGCTTCCATTTTAGAGATAGCATATACTAATGGTACAAAACAGTCAAAGACTGCAGAGAAATATAAAATGAAAACTGCAACTCCTCAGTATTTCATACACTCTCCATTCTCTGCTCTACCCTTAACACTACTCCCAAAGGTAAACACTGCTCATGGTTTCCTGTGTATCCCTCCCAAAATATTCCATGAATAGACAAATATTTATAAACATATAAATAAAACACAAATGTGTGTTCTCGTATGTGTATATATAGTATTATATATTTACATATAGCATATATATTTGTATATGTGGATGCATGTATATATTTTTATATGTAAATTTAGACATGTTTAAGTTTACCACGTTTAGGTATACTTTGTTGTTGTTTTCTGTTCTGTAACATGGTTATTTCATAATTTATTTTTGGGTCTTTACTTGATTAAATTTTGGTTATTGCCTGTTATTTTTTGCTGTTGTAACCAATCTGTCTTTCAACATCACATCCTTGCTCTTTGAATATTTGTTTGCTTAGGGAGTAGCCACAGAACAAAATCCTAGAAGTTGTGTCTTTACCTGTTAATGTCTCTGTGAAATACCCTCTCCCATTGGATTGCCAGATTGTGAGTTAATCCAAGAAGAAAAATAAATCCCAAGTAAATTATTTCGATATTAGTATACAACAGCAGTAAACAGAAACATAACTTTTCCCCTTTATTCATTTGGCCCAGTTTTATGATCCTCTCTGTCACCAAGTTAAATCATTGTATAACAATATGCTTCTGTTGTGATAATACCCTAACCCTGGGTTGCTCCTACAGTCTGTTCATCCCATGCCTAGGGACACAGCTTAATTTGAAAATAAAATTATATTTTGAAACCAAAACTTACTTGAAGCACATTTTTAGAAGGTAGAATAAGCGTAGAAATCATTTTACAGTTGTACCTGACAATTCACATCTTGTGCCTTAATTTCTCCATCCAGCCAGGTTAGGAAGAAGCAAATCTACATGTTACTTATCCCTTGTCAGAAGGGCTACTTGGTGCCAGAGCTCAGCAAAACAGGAAGGGACATGCTAAAATTAGCCCTGTTTTCCCTTCAACATTGATTTAATTTGGGGGGACATCAAAGTATTAAGGACAACAGACTGGTAATTACCAAGATAAAAATGACATACCCAGGAAATACCAAATTCTCCAGTCCTCAGAGTGTCTTGCAGTTTATTTGCAGTAAATGTTAAGAAAGAGGGAGGAGAACTGGGGCAAGGACATGTGGTGACATTTGTTCAACTCTCATCAGAAGTGAGTGATTAAAAACATATGGTGATGGACAGAATGAATAGCATCTGTGATCTCTGACTAACTTGATACCGTAAATTAGTTCAAGGATTCTGGTGACACAATTAATAATCCAATATTAAACAACAGCCTGGATACCAGTCTTTATTCCACATACCATGAAAATTTGTCAAGTTCAAATAGCCTGTTCTTAACTAAAAAAAAAGGGGGGGGGGAGAAAAAGAAGAAGAAGAAAACCTATTTTGCTATTATCTAATATGCATTATATGGAGACACATGAGTAAATAATGAATTTGTGCTTAAGGGACATATGAAAGCATAATTATGACCTGTGATGATCAAAACACTTTCAAGTATGTCTTCAATTTTCCTGTGTGAACACTTTGGAAAAATAATAGTCACCAGAAAGTAAATAGATACATCTGTGTAGGAATGTGAGTAAAAATGTCTATAGACACCTAGTCTTCTAGTTTTTTTCTTACCTAAATTTGACCTAAACTATATTTGAGTATTTTAGTTTGTCATTTACATCTTAGATGTAAATAGAATCGGTTTAAATTCTAACAGTATCAATTACTAATTCCAGGAAATGTACTTCTCTCCCATCCTCAGTTTTTTTCCTGTGTAAGCAGAGAGCATAATAGAACTCAGGAGAGACGTTATCTTGATTAAGTGAGATATAGCTTAATGTGGGGTCTACATTTCTTATCCAGTTCATAAATACTGGCTTCGTTCTTCCTTTGTTAAACTATTGCATTTGACATTTTTCAGTTTCCACCAGTTAACTTGGGTCCTTTTTTTTTTTGAGACAGTGTCTCGCTTTGTCCCTTTTGGTAGCGTGCCCTGGTGTCACAGGTCAGAGCAACCTCAAACTCTTGGTTGGGTTCAATGATTCTCTTGCCTCAGCTGCCCAAGTAGCTGGGACTCCTTCAGGAGTTCATTCAACTCAATTAAAATTATGAAGCCCGCCAGGCGTAAGGGCTCACACTTATAATCCTAGCACTCTGGGAAAGCAAGTGCATCACCTGAGCTCAGGAGTTCAAGACCAGCCTGAGCAAGAGTGAGACCCCATCCCCAGACAATAGCAGGGCGTTGTGGCAGGCACCCTACAGTCCCAGCTACTTGGGAGGCTGAAGCAAGAGGATTGCTTGAACCCAGGAGTTTGAAATTGCTATTAGCTATGACACCACAACACTTTACTGAGGGTAACAAAGTGAGACTCTGTCTCAAAAAAAAAAAAAAATGAAATCTTCCAAAATCTCTTTTGAAATTTTGGAATATTTACATAATATTTATATGTATATTAGTATATAAATATGTTTAGTTTTATTTATATATATTTAGTTTTATATTTATAAGTAAACTCAGAACTAAAACTAAATGATAAAATTGCCATTAAAATCATTAGAAATTTTTAAATACTTAAAACAAATTGTGTACATCTTCATTTATTTAATTTTTTTCAATAGAATTATGTGCAACACATTTTACTGGGTACTGTGAGGTATACAAAAACTAATCCATCACAGCTTACGGTTATGTTTTAGCCATTTATAGTATGATAAGTCTTTATAAGTTTTCATTTAGTGTTTGCATAAAATAAAGAATGAGAAAGGGTTATCCCAGTACTTCCACCAAGAAGGTGCATCTCTATTGACACGAAGTGGGCGGGGAAATTGTAGACAAGAAAATAAGTTCTTGTGCACATGATAATATTCTTGATATTTGTGTTAATTTCTATGTCAATAAATCGGAAATGTAATCCATCTTCCCCAGACATTCGGAGCTTGCGTTCCACACTTCTCATTCTGTTGCTAACCAGGTAATAAAAAGGCTGTGCTTTCTCCTCACTGCCTCCGTTACCATGTCTCCTATAACAGGACATAGCCTGGCAACCTGTGAGGTCTGTATCACTGCTAAAATTTGTAGTCTGCATACATCCACACCCATTAGTGTTTTTATTTAAGAAATTTCATTTCAGCCCAAGAGTTGGAGGTTGCTGTGAGCTGTGATGCCACAACACTCTACCCAGGGGGACAGCTTGAGGCTCTGTCTCAAAAAAAAAGAAAGAAATTGTCATTTTTACCATGATTCAATAACAAAATGTTAGTCAGGAAATAACTAATAATTGTTAATAACTTATAATTTAACCTCCCCGCTTACCCAAGGAGGAAATTGAAGGCAGGAAGAGTCAAGTGATGCTGGCAAACACATATAGCTCATCCATGCAGAAACATGTCACAGATCCAGATCAAGTTGCTGATCACCATGTCTTCTCCAATGTGAATACATTTAAAAACTGTATGTTATTTATTATTCCCGTAATTCAGTATTCATCTGGAGATTTATACTTGGCATGGGGAGGCTTTGTAAATCTTTCTTTTCTGTATTTCTATATATTGTGTTTATGACAGAAGATTTCCAAAAATAACATTCTGTAGTTTGCTTTTCTTAAGATGGGTTTTCAATTAAATTCTACCAAGTGCGGGATTCCCCAGGTAATCTTAAAAAGCTGAAAATTGTGATATGTAAGTGTGCAAATTCAAATACATCCCCTTTTACTGATAAACAACAGTAAAAATAAGAAGATGGTAGGTAGTTCCTTAGAGTTTTTATTAAAGATGCTACTATCTAGGGCCGGGCACGGTGGCTCACACCTGTAATCCCAGCACTTGGGAGGCCGAGTTGGGTGGATTGCCTGAGTTCACAGGTTCAAGACCAGCCTAAGCCAGAGCGAGACTCTGTCTCTAAAAATAACCAGGCTTTGTGGTGGGTGCCTGTAGTCCCAGCTACTCAGGAGGCTGAGATAAGAGAATCACTTGAGCCCAGGAGTCTGAGGTTGCCATAAGCTATAACAGCACAGCACTCTACTGGGGGTGACAAAGGGAGACTTCGTCTCAAAGAAAAAAAAAATGTTACTGTCTAGAAACATGACTGATTGCTAAACTACTAAACCTTTTATTTCATTGTCTTTTTCCAAGTGGCCAATTTGATGGTTTGTAATGGTGAATCTTCTCGGGTTTGCCTTCAGAGATTCTATCACATCAGTTTAAAAGACTTCCATGTGAGGAAACTGTATTGTGCGTGTGTTTGAAGTACTGAAACAGTCAAATAGAATTAATACAGTTGGTTAAACTTGGGATAATAACATTTTGGCTAAAAATATATTCTGACTGCATGGTGATGATGTCTGGCCTTGACATGTTTCATAAGCTGGTTCTAACAACATTTTTAAAGCTTAGAAATAGAACTATAAAAAGAGACCTAGATATTGAAATTTTCAGTACAGTCTTTAGCAAAAAAAAAAAAAAAAATTGTAGGATAGGGAAATTTAGCCTGAAGCATGTTTGGGTGAAGGTGATACCCTTTAACTTGCATTCTGTCAGTTCCAATCAGATAAACACAAAAAAGAAGACACACAGATCACATTTGTTCTATATCTGTGAATACAAAATTATTGTGTAAACATATTGATATCCTTTCTTTTTATTTTTTTGAAATAGGCTCTTGCTCTGTGAGCTGGGCTAGAGTGCAGTGGGGTGATCATAGCTCACTGCAACCTCAAATTCCTGAGCTCAGGCAATGCCCCTGCCTCGGCCTCCTACGTAGCTGGGACTACAGGTGCATGCCATCATGCCCAGCTAATTTTTTAATTTTTTGTAGAGATAGGAGTCTCTGTGTTGCTCAGGCTGGTCTTGAATTCCTTAGTTCAAACGATCCTCCAGCCTGTCTCTCAAAGTATTAGGATTAGAGGCATGAGGCATTGGGCTGGGACCATCATGATCTCTTAGTACTCTTACATTAGATTATGAAGGAAGAGCTATGATTTCAGGGAAAACAATACAGCAGTTCTTTGAGTAATATCATTTTGTTCCAGGTCATTTCATTATAACATTGATGATGAAAAAATGATTAATTCCTGGCAGGCCACTGCCTGTGGAGTTTGACGTTCCCCGTGTCTGTGTGGGTTTCTCTGGGAACTCTGGTTTCCTCCCACATGCCAGAGATGTGCATATCAGGTGACGTGTCTGCATGGTCCTAGTGTGAGTATGGTGGGGGGTGGCTGTGCCCTGAATGAGTACCCACCTGGCCCCGGAGCCACCTGCAACCCTGGGTTGGAAAATGAATGTTTTCATGAATACAAATTATTAATCATACAAGTGCACAACCATACACAGTGCTCCAGGAGAGCACCCAGAGAGCACGCCATGTCCGTTACTGTTTGTTTTTGACTATAGGGTGGCAGAAGGTGCACTTGACAATTTCCACTTTGCAGACATTTACTCCTGGACTTACTCACCACTGTGACAACCACTGTCACTCACAGTCTTACCAAAATCTGAGTGAATAATTCTCTCCCCTGTTTTTATCAAATGTTTCTTAAACACATGGGTAGCCCACACTTACATTGGTGTTCAGTGTTAGAAGTGTTTGGGTCTTTATTTACAAGTTTGGTGATGTTTTTGTAGCCAGAAATAAGCCATTGGAACTTCACTTTTATTTATTTTAATGAGTTTATGTTAAAATTCTGTACATGCATTCTGTATGTTAAAATTGGTTTTGTTACACATTTTTTGCTTAAAGCAGGAGATAACAACAACCTATCAGTGAGGTTAAGTGAGGACTCACCCTATGATCACTGTTTTCTTTTTGTTTAAGAATGGCAATAACTGGAGGTTTTCACCCCACTTCTTCAGGGTAGCTATATGCATGTATATGCATGTGTGCCTGTGTGTGTGCTCTGTGTGTGTGTCTCAGTCAAGTTGTTTTGTTTTGTGAAACAAGAAAGGAGAAACTAAGTCGAGCTAATTTAAACAAATACATCGAAATCATGAAAGGAATAATAAGCTTACAGGATAACTCACTGAACCATAGAACCATAAATACAGTTGGACCTTGTGGAGACTCTGAGCAAGAGTGGAAGGCTTTGGCCTTTCTTCTTCCATACAAACACATTTTCTCTCTTCACTGTGTTTACGGCCATCCCCACCACTAAAATGCCTATGTCCTCTCATTTTGGTTTACTGGCTTAGATGATCATGGAATTTCAAGGAATTCATCAGTAGATGACTGGCTCATTCTAGGCCAGGCTGGCCACTGGTCAGGGCAGCTGTGGCCAGGAGCATGGGGTCCCAGAGCACACAGAACTGCAGCTGGACCCACTCTACTACGTGATGGTTCTTTCTAGAACAGTTAGTGTTGTTTTATTACATAATCTTTTCATTCCATAGCTTACAAAATTATATACAGGGTGACCAGAAGGTCCATGTGCAATTTACTAACGTTTAACTGTTTTAAATTGCACATGAACTTTATGTCTACCCTGTATAATGGGGCATACTATCTTTAGAGTATCTTTCAGTGATTGAATTCTCTTAAGAAGGAATTTGAATTTTTATTATTATTTCTTTTAAATTAACCAAAGCTTGTAACATTTGGAGCTAGTTTTGCTTAACCAACATTCAAGGGTTCAGCAACCCTGTGTCTTGAGTTCTTTGGAGAAGAGCGTTCCATGATTCCATGCGTGAATGTAACACCCTTGTCTCAGTCTCACCTTAGCCTGCAGTGAAGGTCAGATAGCTGCTGAAAGGGTCAGTGCTTCTCCCTGATGGAATTCATGTACGTCTGTGTAAAAGCAGACATTTTGGAAATGTCTGCATCTTCATGGTGAGTCAGCTCAGAAGTCATTTACCAATCCGCACTCTCCTCACTGACTCTTCTTCCAGCTGCCCCACTAAGATACTCTGGGTGCGCTCAAACATCTACTTTATCACCTTTATTTTTAAGGTGGATTAATCAGTGGTCCATACTCTGTGTGAAATCTATTCTCTCAGGTAGTATTGATTACCTCAGCACAAGATACTTTGTTTTTTTTCTAAGTCCACTTTCTATCTTGGCAAATACGAGACCCTTGACACAACCCCACTTATTTGAGTTCACATCTCTATACTAATTACAGACAGAGGGGGAAAAATAAAACTATTGGACCTAATAATTTTTCTAAGAGGTAGAACAAATTTACATAAGCTACAACTCAAAACATGCTTCATAATTACAGATATAAGCAGATGTACATAAAGATATAGAGTGCTGACAGGAAATAAAATTCACAGACAGAAATCTCCAAGTAACCAAACATTTTTATCCTTCCCTGGTTTAGCCTAATACTAATCCCTCAAGGCTAATTTGGTCCAGATAGAATCTTACTCAGAAGCCTCAGTAAACAGGATCTGAAAGCCTTCCCACGAGCATTAGGCATGCTTATTTTTCACACAGAGTGGAGAAGCTATTTGTTTTTTGTCTTTCACACTGTCTGACACCCTAATAGGAGATTTAAGGGAGGTGGCCACATTTTTCCAGTGGCGAATATGTACGGGCTCAGCACTCTGCATGTATTAAATAATACCTCATTTAATCTGTATAATCACCTCATTATATACACAGGCGAACTGACACTCTGATAATGTTACTTGTCCAAGATTAGCCCCCTAATATGTAAAATTACGTATGTCAAATTCATTTGTACTCATGAGCATTTTGCTGTACAAAATTGAGAAGAGGGACTTGTCCAATCAATAGGTAGTATTGTTTGAAATGTGTATGATGATATGCCATTTGTTGTTATTACTTTACTAAATGATAATTAAATAATAGTATTGATCATGGAAAGGGAATACTAGCAGACAGAATATTTGAGTTCCTGATTGGGCTTGGATACAAGCTACATGTGGGATTTGGGGCCAATGATGTGTGGAGTGAATGAACAAAAAGGACAGAGGATAAACTGAGAAAACAAGATGGGCCACAGGACCTACCCAATTGTGGCACTTTTCTGTCTGTATAACCATTTTCTGTTTGTCTGTTTCTCCCCTGTGGACTAAGACTGGGGTTGTCTGCACAGTTATATCCCCTTTGACTGGAGCAGTGTCTGGCCTTGCCATATATGATAGGTCCTCAATAAATAAAAATTGTCAGGAAATCTGAAAACTTTGGGCTATTTACTTGATTATCTCTGAAAGCTGTTAGTGTGGAAAGTAGGTTTAAATATCAGTGTATGTTTCTTCAAAGACATTTACAAAACAATTAATGGAGGTTATAACTGAGATTAAATCAGAGCAAATTTTGGAAAATTAAAAGGGTGATTAAACTAAATATTTCCCTGTGTTTTAGTTGGCACAAATTGATAAAATAAAGACTTTTGAGGCATCCTGAATTTCTTGGATGTTCGAAAGAATAAATGCATGCACTAATGTTAAAAATAAAATCAAAACTGTTATTATTAAGTAGACCCCAGGCCTTTCTTGGTCAGTAACTTTTAATACATAAGCCAGGGGAATTTGTGTTCTTCACTGTTAAATCAGAGCCTGTTCATTTTGTGTTGTTTCTTTCCTCAGTCTGTGAATTTCTGGTACGTGCTGGTGATGAATGATGAACACACAGAGAGGCGATATCTGCTGTTTTTCCTTCTGAGTTGGGGACTTCCAGCTTTTGTGGTGATTCTCCTTATAGTTATTTTGAGAGGAATCTATCATCAGAGCATGCCACAGATATATGGACTCATTCATGGTGACCTGTAAGTACATCCCAGCAACATGTTACCTGCTTGGCTTCCTTATACCTATGCAGTCTTAGTAGAGATGGAAGCAATTGCCTAAGAGATATGATTGAAAGAGCATCAAGAAGGTTGGAGCTCTCCTTACACACTGTATGATGCTCATCTACTTCCTCCAATTATTCCTTTAAGTAAGAAACTATTGTCTCTCAAGTTCCTTTGATAGATGCAGTTTTCTTGAGTAGGTGTATCAAACAGTATGCAGTAATTTGTATCTTAGCATACTTTATTGGATAAAGGCAAATAATATTATCTAGTGAAATAAGGGTATTGATAAAGAATCACTAAAAAAATGGAAGAATGACAAATTTTTTAAGGAGTATATTTTTGGTTGACAAGTACCATCACCCATAAAAGACCCCATAATATTAAAAGATTATATCAGAGTAAATGAGAGTGTCTACAAAAGAACATGAGAACTAGACAGGTAAGCTTTGTTTTTCTTAAATATTCTTGTTGAAATATCCTTCTAATCTTGAAATTTAGCACTTCTTTATCCATACATACATACAAGGTCAGACATTTAAGTTTGTGAACTTGTCACCATGCACTAACCTTGGTGGCACTATACAGACAACTCAGGTTCATAACCTTGGTATATCAGTGTCTCACAGTTGTTTTTGTGTCCACACATGGCAGTGCTTTCCTGAGTGGTATTCATTATTGTTGTTGCATGTTTGTGTTGCCATTGCAAGAATGCTGGAGCTTGAATTAGAGCAATAAACTAACATTAAATTTCTTGTTAAACTTGGCAAGAGTGGAAGTGAAATAATGTTAGTAGACCAAGTTTGGGAGGATAATGTCATGAAGAATATAGCAGTGTGCAAATAGATTAAATGTTTTCCTGAGGGGAGAGAAAATGGCACTGATGAAGACTGGTCAGAGTGGCCAGTACCAAGCAGAACTGGTGAAAACATTGCAAAAATTCATCAAATTGTACATCAGAATCATCAGCTGACTGTGAGAAGCATAGCAGACTAAGTAAACATCAATAGAGAAACCGTTAAGAAAATCTTTTTTTTTTAATTTTCATTAATAATTTTTCTTTTTTGACAAATTCATTATAGGGTCAGTTAGGAAAATCTTTACTGAAAATCTGTCCTCCAGTGACTTTTTTTCTTTACCCAAAGATAAAGGAAATATTAAAAGGAAAACATTTTGACAACATTCAGGACAAGGGTAATAATAACAGCGCTAATGGCCATTGGACAAAAAGAGTTCCAAAATTGTTTTGATGAGTGGACTAGTTCTGATATCAGTGCATAGCTTCCCAAAGGGAGTACTTCAGAGGTGAACCTAGTGATATTTAGCAATGAGGTATGGAGCACTTTTTCTGGGATGAGTTCACAAACTTAATTATCAGACATCATATATGCATGATATAATCTGAATCTGACAGCTTGTACCTTAAAGGACCACTCAGCCACATGCAGGAATAAGAAAAAACTCTCTGCTGTAATACAGAAGAAATTAAAATAAAATAAATTAAATGAATAAGTCACTTGGATAAAATGTTAAATGTAAATTATCTTCAACCAGCTCCCTTGATCAAATAAAGGTAAGAAAAAAATTAAAATTCTAAGAAAGAATAGCCTTGTTGCAGATTTCATGGTATTCTGAAGTCAGTACTACCTAGTTATCTTGCAGGTTATTTATTGTGAAGATATAAATTAGTTAATAGATATGGATGGTGCCTGTGGCTCAGTGAGTGGGGCACCAACCCCATATACCAAGGGTGATGTGTTCAAACTTTGCTCCAGCCAAACTACAAACAAAAAATAGCTGGGCATTGTGGTGGGCACCAGCTGCTCAGGAGGCTGAAGCAAGAGAATCGCCTAAGCCCAGGAGCTGGAGGTTGCTGTGAGCTGTGATGCTGAGGGCAGCACTGTACCAAGGGTGACAAAGTGAGGCTCTGTCTCTAAAAAAAAAATAATGATAATAATTGGTTAATAGCTATGAAAAATCTCTGAAAGCACCATATAAGCAGAAGTCATTTTAATAGCATTATAGCTTCTGGTCAATTATATACTTAAAAAAGACTTGTTATTCATGTATGCAAATGTGCTTCACACACGGACAATCACAGGCACAGCCTGCACCACATTCAGCCAGAGGAGATTGGCTGTGTAACACAACATGCTCCAACATGCAAACACACACATGTATTGGTATTACAGAGGTATCCAGGAATTATCTAGCCATTGTTAATACTACTATTCTTCATATTGCATGCCTGAATCCTTTCTGGATAGCCTATGGACTATATATAGTCATTTTCTCTTTTTACTGAGATTATAGAAGATTCCCATAATATAATCCCTTATATTGAGATTAATTACAGTATTATAATGTAGTTCAGCCACATAAAAGAACATACTGTAATCTTCTAGGAGGAATTATGATTTCTTTCCAGAATTATATTATGATTTTTCACATTTTACTACCTCTAGCATTTAATTTTAATTTTGGGATGCCAGGATTAATTTCAGAAAATTCTGTATCATTCTTGGTTAAATGCAAAGTAGCCGTGAAGCGAGCCCCTGTGGCCAACCGCCCATTCCTTTCATGAGCTCCCTGGCAAGACAGGACTTACTCGGTGGCAGTCTCAGCATTACATGTTCACCCTCCGCCTTACTAAGTAGGACCTGACAAAGGTAATGTTAATCAGAAGAAACTCTCTATTGATGCTTCTAAAAGGACTTTTAAAGGGAAAAATAAATCATTACACAGGAATGTCCAGATGAACTTTTATAAATTTGCTGCTGTAAGCTTTTGCAAAGCGTTTTCTTTGGCTAAATTAAGATAAGCAAAATTTTGGTTTTTAAAAATTCTGTATTTTTATATCTGTTTAATCTCAATATAAAGATATAGATTAGTATGATACTTATCTTAAAATATATGTATACCTGTACCATTTCCAAACATGCCATTTCTCTGGTGATACTGATGGGATTCATGGTTGGGTGAAATAACAACTCACCTGTTGTGCAGTGGTAACTTCTTAGTTATGCTTCCTTTCAGGGAAGAGTTTTTTCTCTAAATCTCAAATGCATTAACATATGCTAATTGTTATGTTTAAAATGTTTTTGTAAAATTTGGGAACCATGGGTGTGCTAATTTCATAAAAAGAAGTAAGAAATAATCTCTCTTTTCCTATTAGCTGAAAACATTTCCAAGTTTGGTGTTATTTCTTCCTTAGTGTTTTACAAGACTGCACACTGAAGCTAGCTCATGTCAGGTTTCTTTGCAAAAAGGCTTTTAATTGCCATTTTATTTTCTTTGTGGGGTTTTTTTTTTTTTTTTTTTTTGTAGAGACAGAGTCTCACTTTATCACCCTGGGTAGAGTGCTGTGGCATCACAGCTCATAGCAACCTCCAACTCCTGGGCCAGGTAATTCTCTTGCCTCAGCCTCTGGAGTAGCTGGGACTACAGGCACCTGCCACAACGCCTGGCTATTTTTTTGTTACAGTTTGGCTGGGTCTGGGTTTGAACCCGCCACCCTCCGTATATTGGGCCAGCATCCTACCCGTTGAGCCACTGGTGCCGTCCAATCATATTTTCTTTAAAACATAAAAAACTATTCATATTTTCTGTTTCTAGTTCCTTCTGTGTCAATTCTTAAGATTTTGCAAATTTTCCATTTCATTCAATTTTTTAAGTATTTGTCAGGTCAATAGTGATGTATCCTTTGTCATTCTTAATATTCATAATATGTGTTTTCTCTCACTTTTCTCTCTTTCTCAATCTGTCTTTGCCAGGGGTTTATCAGTATTACTACTTTTTCCCTAATCAACTTTTGACTTCTTGATGTTTCCAATTTCATCAATGTCCACACATTGCTTTTTAATTATAGTTCTCACTGAGTTTTATTTATTTATTGATACCTAAATAATTGATTTTCAGCATTTTCTAAACTATAGTGTCCTGTAATCACTATTTTCATGATTATTCTATTAAAAATCTTTTTGGATTTTCATTGTGATTTCTTTGATTCACAGATTACATAGAACTATATTGTTTAATTTTCAAACCTTTTTGAATTCTTAATTTATCTTTTGTTATAAATTCTGACTACTTGGGTCAGAGCACCTTGTCTAGTGATTTCAGTCTTTGAAATGTGTTAAGGCTTGCCACTCTGGCCCAGCATATGGTGAATCTTGGCCTATGTTCCACACGCATTTAACAAACTGCAGGTGTTGCATTCGGTAGTCTGGACAGGTTAGGCGGTCAGCTCACTGAGTGCTGCCTGGAGCTCGTGTACCTCTACAGCTTTGTCTCTGTTTGTGCCATCGGTTACTGAGAGGTGTGCTTGTGGATTGCTCTATCCTTTTTTCATTATATATTTTGAAGCTGTCTTTTTATGACATATGAATTTATAATTGGCATCTTTTCCTTATTAATTGACTTAGTTATTATAAAGGGCTTTTTTTTAATCCCTAGTAATTCTTCGTGCCTTAAAGTCTATCTTGTCTACTCTTTCTTTTTGTTAGTATTTGTATGATATATTTATCATCTCCTTATTTTCAGATATTTTATATATTTAAGTTGGGTTTCTTGTATAAAGTATGTAATTATAGTTGTTTTTTTAAATCAGGTGTGATAATCTTAGGCTTTATTTGGAGTCATGAGCCAATTTACAGTGCAATATAATTATTAAATGGTTAATATATTGAGGTTTATATTACAAATACAGCTTTCTATTTGTTTTCTCTGTGTTCTTGCTGCATTAGAGGTTGCAAAAAATTACACATTTTAAAAAAGGAAAAAAACTATATTAAAATTGTAATACTCAAGTCATGTGTGACTTCTGCAATTATGAGAGATATAACATGTAACATACAAGATAACACATGTTATCAGTGTGTACTATTATAATTTTAATGCAGTTCTTTCCTTTCTTAAAATGTGTATACATTTTTTGGCACCCTCTGTATTTTATTTTCTTTTATTCTTTTCATCATTTGAATATATTTATGAATTTTTAGTACTGTTATTAGTTCCTAAACAGTGCTAGGAACCTAACATGCTTTATCCACTCCCTTTCTTTCTATTATCAGGCACGTATTTTAAACACCACAAAGAATTGTTACCGCTTTTTTGTTCCATAAATATTCATTTAGATGTATACTACTTTGTTCCTCTTTATTTCATCCAGTTTTTTTGCTTGCATGTGAGACCCTGTTTTTTCTGTCTAAAATATTCCCTTTTAATGTGAGTCTCTTTCTGAGAAATTTTTCAGTTTTTGTCTATCTGGAAATACCCTTATCTTGCTTTCACTTTTCTTGCTACATGTAACATCAGGTACTATGATCTCTCACCTGATATTTTGTTCTTAAACATTTTATGTATCTTACATGTTTTTCCATACTCTTAACTATATTCTTCTCTTATTATAATATCTAGACTTTTTTACCACTTGCTTATTTTCTAGCATCTTAATCTTTTTTTCAACTTTTCTCATTCTCTTAACCCTGTATCTTTTAATTTCAGGTATCATATTTTTATAATCTAGAATTCCAACTTGTTTATTTTTTTCATCAGTTTTCTAGTAAAAATCATGTAGTCATCTATCTTATTGAAAACATTACTCATAATTATTTTGATCTCCATGTATATATCACATTTATGCTGTATGATTTTTCTCTGATTCCTATTTATTGATATTTATAGTACTTTTTTAGCAAGGATGGAAATTGCGTATGTAAGGAAATACAGTGGCAGGGAATGATGTTACGTCCTCTGGCAAGGAGATTGAATTGAAAGTGCTTATTGAGCTGACTGGGCTCCGTCTGTGTCTGGCTTTGTATAGTTCTCCTTCACCATCCCTCACAGGGTTTATACCACCAAGAACCCAAAATGAGAATCGAGGTGTTTACAAGCACCTCTCCTCCTGTTTGGATCCCCATACGTATTTTTTTTGAGATTAGTTCTACTTGCCTTTTTAGGCTCTTCTCCTATGAAGCCAAGAGTCAGAAAATGCCTCGAGGGGAAAATCTCTCTAGGTCTCCTGTTTACTTTTTACTGGAGTGTGTTCTCAGGCTCTCTCCCCAGCAGCCCTGAAGTCTGATTTTTGTCTCCTTAGCTCTTTGAGATTGCCAAACGCTCTGCTCATTTCTCTGACTCTTAGCATCTGTTCTCCTCCCACATTTGCAGTCTCTCTTCTCCAAGAATTGGCAAATACCCTGAAGGGAGAAGTGGTGCGGCATGAAGGGCTTATCTCCATAAGCCGGGTAGGAGCTCAGCCCTCTAACTCTGGCTGTCTCTGTCTCCACAGCGTGTAGTGTCTTCACACAAATGGTTTTGTCTGTTTGTTTTTGCTTTAATTTTATTTGTCCTTTCTGGTTCTTCTAGTTGGGAGCATAAATCTGGTGCAAGCTATTTGATTAAAGCTATTTCAGTATTTTAAGATGGATTTTATAGATAGTGTTCTTATCTATATGAATAGTAGCACACTGATTGAGCACAGTGATTAAGTATAGACAAAGTAAAAATTTTATCGAATAATCTATATAAACTAGGATTCAATTTTGTATAGAAAATAATAGCAGTGAATTGCAGTGCAAAGACTCTCCATACTGGTGTTCCCTAAATGCTGACGTTGTTCTCCTTCTCTTCCCTGTATGTTTTTATTGATTATAGTTGTTTACCATTTTCTGCACAATAACCCCCTGAAGTTATCTCTAGCCTAAAACCTTTTCCTGAGCTCCATACCTACATTATATATTCAGATGTCTAATAAACATCTTTATGTTTATATCTAATAAACATCACTATCTCATATTTAGCATTTTAAAAACTGATCTAAAATGCTCTAACCTATGAAAGGTCCACCATCCAACCAGGTACACAAGCTATGAACTTGAGAGGCATTTTCGTCTCCTTTACCCTCACACTCAGCATCCGATAATCACAAATTACTTTCTAGCCTAACTCCTTAGCATCCTTCTACACTTTTTCTTTTTTTTATTGTTGGGGATTCATTAAGGGTACATAGAACCAAGTTGCATTGATTGCTTTTGTTAGATAAGGACCCTCTTATAATTGTGTCCTGCCCCGAAAAAGTGTATCACACCCCTTGTCCCCCCACCCCTCCCTCCTTCCCTTTCTCAGCTCTCCCCATCCCCCAGCCTCCATCATGTACAAGGACCTTAATTGTCTTCATATAGAATTGAGTACACTGGATTCTCGTTTCTCCATTCTTGTGATGCTTTACTAAAAATAATGTGTTCCATATCCATCCAGCTTAACACAAAAGATGTAAAGCCTCCGTCTTCTGTAGTGGCCGAGAGTGGCCCGTGGCATACGTGTACCACAGCTGTTCGTATTGTCAGCATCTCTTCGGTTCAGCCTTGTCAGTTCTGGTCTGTTGGGTTGCCTCCTAACTTGGGTCCCTATCTCTAATTTCTTCATTTTATTCACTATCCATTAAGTTCTAAAATACAGAAATGATCATAGTAGTCTGGTGTATAAAACCCAACAGTTGCTTCTTGTCACCTTTAAGGTCATGGTTTAGTGTCACACCCTGGTTGACACTGAAGGGCGGAACCAGCTTCTTTATCCCTCCTCCCACCCATCTTCTCTCCTTACCGTCTGTAACTGAATTGCTCACTGCTTCCCGTGGTCTATTAGTCCTATCCCTTTGAATGTACCTTCTAGGTCTCAAACGCCGTTTTTCCATTATCTATGTCTAGAAAATCCCTATTTTTCCTCTAAGTTTCAACTTAAGTATTAACTTTATAAAATATCTATTTTCAGATTAAAATACTACATCTTATATATAGCCTTGGAAAACTCATAAACTTTCATAAAGCCTATGATGGTATCAGTTATACTTTATTTAAAATATTTGTTTATGTCAGCCATGTAACTTGAAATTCAAACTGGAGATCAGTGATTAAGTACAGATTATATGGTGAGAGTTAGTCAGTTTATAAAGGATGTGGGGCCTAATTTATCCCTTAGTAGAAATATCTGAAGTAGAATAAAGGACCAAATTCTATGCTGCACCACCTGTAATCCTAGCATTCTGGGAGGTCGAGGCAGGTGGATTGCTTGAGCTCATGAATTTGAGACTGGCCTTAGCAAGACCGAGACCCTGCCTCTGCTAAAAATAGAAAAACTGATGCAAGAGGATCGCTTGAGCCCAAGAGTTGGAGGTTGCTGTGAGCTATGATGATGCCATGGCACTCTACCCAGGGTAACAGCTTGAGACTCTGTTTCCAAAAAAAAGACCCAATTCTAATAGTAAAGACATTACTTACCTTGATGTCAATATTCTTACCTCTAAGCATCAAGAACCCAACGTGTTAACAAAGGTCAATAACAGTAAAAATGACTAATGATAATAGGCTGCTCTGCACTTCCAAAATGACTGCTTCCTTCCTCTTTCTTGCTGAGTCATATGAATTCAAATTTAAGAAAAATCAGCAAATTCTTACTGGATAATTCTTTGGTCTACTTAATTTAAAAATTTATTTCATCATAATGAAAATATTACGTAACTTCACAACTTAATTTTAAAATTGATAACAGTTCAGTTTTATAATATTTCAGCTTCTTAGTATTTAGGTATCAAGTTTTAATTTAGATACTCTGAACAAATCTTTATTATAATCTATTCTGATTATGCTGCTCCTGAACTGAATTACCAATTTTACTGACTCCTCTGAAAACAATCTAATTTTCCAAGCTATATTAGGAGAAATGTTATTAATACAGAGGACAGGTCTCTGTATTCTAAACTGGAACTAAGTAGAAGTTATTGTACAGTATAGAAAATATGATACATGTGGGCATCTTTATTTTCATTAAATTACTTTAAAAGAGAATTATAAACAAATGTTTATAGGTACGGAGTGCTTGTTTCCCAGTTGTCTGGGAGGTGAAGGAGTTGCCATGATCTATGGAAGAGAATGTTGTCAGGATCTCTCATGGATCTGCTCAGTTGGGGGGTATATCACTGCCCCTGGGGAGGAGGGTACATGTGCACAAACAGAGACACAAATGCATACACAGATAGCCACTTTAGACTACCATTTTCCATCTGGTCAGACCTCACAAAAGAAGTCTGGAAAGTAGGCTCCCACGAGCTCTTAGAATCATAGAATCTAAAGGTTGGAACATTTCTAGCTTCCTTTAATAAAATTTCAAGAATGTCCTCAAAGGCTTATCATGATTCAAATTCCTGTTCAAAGACCCGTTAGCTTCTTGGACGTCTTGTTCTAAACATACCCAGTTTATATGGCTTTTATGGAGACCGATTATACAGCTCCTTCTGTGAACACTCACCTCTGTCCCTTACCTCGGTTTACAGTCGTATCTTTCGTAGCAACAACTTCAGCTTTTCTCTCTATGTACTGCTTTATCTCTCTGAGAAAAATTCCAAGTGGTGTTTCAAGTTACATCCACGGCTTCTCTTAGGTGGGATCCTCCTCTTCACACACAAGGTGCCCCCAGACAAAAGGACAACTTCATATATGGAGCAAAGACTTTTCAGAGATCTTAATTCTGCTATTTTGGACTCTTACCAGTGTCCCTTAGTGTTGAAGAGTTCTTTATCTGCATCACAGATACCATGCTTTATCCATGGCACAAGTTAAAAAGATTTTTATCACATTTTATTTATGCTGTTTTATGCCATCCAATTAAAAAAAACTTTTTTGCTTAATGTAGTTAATTAATTTATCTTTTATTATTTCTGGATTTTTAGTCATAGTTAATGACACAGAGTTAATGAGGAATTCATCCATGCTTTCGTCTAGTACTTGCATGATTTGATTGTTTTAAAATTGAAATCTCTTAGGCATTTAGAATTTATTCTTGTCTCTGGTATGATGAATTTTTTTTTCAAATGGCTACCTACTTGACTGTTATTACTTATTTGAAATATTTATTTAAAATCTCACCTTTACACCGGTGTTGAGATGTCACTTTTATCATATAGTAAGTTTCCGAAGTATTTGGGTCAACATCTGGACTTTCTGCTTTTCTCTACTGATCTTTTTGTCTATGAATGCATCAGTTTCATAATTTTAATTATCAAGGCTTCTTAGTATATTTTAATACAGTGGTTCTCAACCTTCCTAATGCCATGACCTTTTAATACTGTTCCTTATGTTGTGGTGACCCTCAACCATAAAATTATTTTCATTGCTATTTCATAACTAATTTTGCTACTGTTACAAATCGTAATGTAAATATCTGATATGCAGGATGGCCTTAGGCGACCCCTGTGAAAGGGTCGTTTAACCCCCCAAAGGGGTCACTACCCACAGGTTGAGAACCACTGTTTAAATGTCTAGTAAGGCTAGTTTTCCTCTACCCTTATGACTTTTTTTTTCATTTTCAGTGTATTTCTATATATTTTTGTATATTGACCTTATAATAATAAACTTTATGTCTAAGTTTTATAACTCTATAAAATAGTTTCTTGGTATTATTCAGATTGCATGAAATTTGTAATTTTTTTTTTTTTTTTTGAGACAGAGCCTCAAGCTATCCCCCTGGGCAGAGTGCCATGGCATCACAGCTCACAGCAACCTCCAGCTCCTGGGCTCAAGCGAGTCTCCTGCCTCAGCCTCCCAAGTAGCTGGGACACAGGTGCTGGCTATTTTTTGGTTGCAGCCATCATTGTTGTTTGGCGGGCCCAGGCTGGATTCTAACCCGCCACCTTAGGTGTATGTGGTTGGTGCCTTAGCCACTTGAGCCACAGGCACTGAGCCTGAAATTTGTAATTTAACTTAGAACTGCCATTTTTATAATGTTAAATCATTCTGCCCAAGATAAGGGATATATTTTCATTTATTCATGCCTAATTTTGCATCTTTTAGGAACGTTTTATAATTTTCATTCTATATATTTTGAACATTTCTTATTAAATTAAACATTCTTACTTAATAACTAAGTAAGTTCTCCTTTGTTGTTATAAGAAGGATTTTTCTGATTACTCTGTTTATTATGGGTAAAATAAAGGCTGTTGATTGTATGAAAATTATATCTTCTTTATACTTTACTGAGATATTTTATTGAGTTTGTTTTATCATTGATTTTTCTGGGAATTTCTAGTGGTGCTGTAATATTATCTTCAACAAGGCATATCTTTGTTTTTTTTAAGCTATTCTTATGCCATTGATTAATTTCTCCTATGTAATTTCATTGGCTAATACCTCTAGTACAATAGTGAAAAGTAGTGGAGATAGTGGGCGTCCTTGCCTTCAAACTGATTTGGTGGATATATCTCTATTGCTTTCCGTTAAATAAGATGCTGGCCTTAGGAATAAGATGTATGTATTTCCATACAATGATAAAGTACCTCTTAATTCCCATTTCTGTGAGTGTTTTTAGTGTGAGTGGGCATTGAATTTCGTGCAAGGCTTTTGAAAACAGTCATATGATTTTCCTTATATGTGATATTTTTTAACGGAACCAGCATAGCACTCCCAGAAGAACGTCTTTTTTGTCATTTTGTTATTTTCTTAGTATGGCATTCGTTTCTCTTTATTAATATTTCATTTAGTATTGCATCAGTATTTGTGAATGATGTTGGCTTGGAGTTTCTCTCTTTGTACTGCCTTTCTTTGGTTTAAGAAGCAAAGTTTACTTGCTTTACAAAATTAATCAGGACATTTTTCTTCTCTCTTACAGAGCATGAGACAATTTGATCTCTGAACATTTTATAGAATTCCCTGTGAACCCATCTGGTCCTGCTGCTTTCTCTGTGGAGTGGCTTCTTAATAACTTGGTCTAATTCTATGAGAATAGGTCTGTTTAAGGTTTCTAAATCGAATAGCAACAATTCTATCAGTCTATATGTATTTACCTAGGAATTTATGTCAGCAGGTTTTCAAATTCGTTTGCATAGAGGGCTGGAAGTTCTCGTTTCTTTATGATGACCAACAGGAAATTCTGTTCTCCACAGGTGATCTCACCAGAGTGACCTGGTTTGGGCAGTGTCAAAACAGCACATTCCTTATTAGCTGTTTACAGTTGTGAATAATTAATGGAAGGGACATAGTAGCCTCAAAATTATGAATTTGTCAGTATTCAGTTTTAATGATCACAACAGTCTTTGTATGCTAGAGTTGGTGTTCCAATGGTAGTGTGATACTTAAGACACACTAGCAAAACATTCATTTTTTAAAAAGATGAGAATTTTCTGTGGTCAATTTAATAGTCTACGTTTTGTAGGGATTTTTATGTTTTTAAGAGATGGGGTCTCACTCTGTCACCCAGGCTAGGAGTACAGTGGCATAATCAACTCACCACAGCCTTGAATTCCTAGGCTCAAATGATCACTCCACTTTAGCCTTTCGAGTAGCTGGGACTATGACACATGCCATCATGTCTGGCTAATTTTTTTCAATTTTAGAATGCCATGGGGTCAGCCCATCTCACAGCAGCCTCACACTCCTGGACTCAGTGAGCCTTCTGTCTCATCTTCCCATGTAGCTGGGGGTACAGGCGTCCACCACAATGTCTGGCTAATTTATTTATTTATTTATTTTTTAAGAGACAGAGTCTTGCTCTCACTCAGGCTGGTCTGCAATTCCTGGGCTCAAGTGATTGTCCTGCCTCAGCCTCCCAGAGGCATTAACCACCATGTCCAGCCCTTTGATCCTTTCTTTTTTTAACAGATGGAGGTCTTGCTCTTTCACTCAGCCTGCTCTCAAACACCTGGCCTCAAGCAGTCCTCTTGCATCAGCCTTCTGAGTAGCTGAGGCTACAGGCAGCTTACTCTAAGTTTATAAAGCTCTACTGTCAGGCTAGGTTCAGTGGCTTGCACCTATAATCCTAGCACTTTGGGAGGGCAAGGTGGGAGGATTGCTTTAGTCCAGGATGAGACCATCCTGAGCAAAAACAAAACCCTGTCTCTAAAAAAAAATAGAAAAATTAGCCAGGCATGGTGGCGGGTTGTTCCAGCTAGTCAGAAAGCTGAGGCAGGAGGATCACTTGATGCCGGGAATTTGAGATAGCAGTGAATTATGATGCTACCACTGAACTGTAGCAACAGAATGAAACCTTGTCATTGTACCTACCATAATTACTGAAGAAATTCTTAGATATATTACCTCCCGCACTGTTGTCTCCATAGAACATTCAGTAAACAGTAATTCTATGGGATGTTAGATAAACCAATACCAAATGTCCTGTATTGGGGTAAACAGTATACATTATTTAACACTTATCCACTCCACTCCTATATCCCTCTGTGTGAAGGATAGAGCATAATCAAGTAGCATCATTTAATAAAATGAATATTCATTCTGTCCTAGCCAGATGACATTTGTAAATCAGCACCCATGGCCAGTTGTAAGCCCACAACTCCCTCTAATTTCTAGTACACAAAAGCATCCAACTCCTTAGTATATGTGCTTCATATATCTAGAACACTCGGGTACCCAAATACAGAGACCTAAAGGTACACGCTAACAAACTCATTACACTAATGTATCTTGAGATGTGCCTCTAAAATTTCCCTTGTTTGGCGTGCTGTGGAAAGAGCAGGGGCTTTGTCAATGGACAGAGTCTGGCTGAGCCACGTTCAGTTGTATGACTCTGAGCTAGTCAGTTGCCCTCTGTGCCCTTGGACTTCCCTGTCCGTGGAAGGGGCACCTGTGTCATGGAGCTGTGATGAGGCTTAACGGAGATGATGACCGTAGGGAAGATGAACTCCAGTGCCCAGCACAGGGGAGGGAACAGTACGTGACAGTCCACTGTAGGGCTGTGACTGTGTGTCTCATGGGACATAGCAGTTGTGTGGAACCTTTCAAACAACTCGGTTAAACAAATCCTGAAGAGTCACTTTCCACTTCACTACCGCCAGTTCTTCTGACACTATTATTTAAATCATCTCTATCCTTTTCTTTGCCACTCATCTTTCATGTTAGGATTGCAAACAATACACTTTGTAATATTTCTGAGATGCAGAAGCTTCTATTAACCTAATTTAAGAGCTTGCTTTGTATTCATCATAAATGAAGAAAAAATGCTTCTAAAGCTTATGATCTTCTGTGGTGCAGTCAGGACTGCTGTGACAGAGCACTGTAGACTAGGTGCCTTAACCAGCAAATGTTTATTTTTTTGCACATAATCTCAACAAAAATGTGATACCATTTGTACTACTTTGCAGTTTGTTTTTGGTATACTGGAATGTCTTCTATATCAGCGTGCATATTTATTGTGTTTTCTATTAGGCTATTGTGCTTATTTAATCAACCCCATCTGCAGACATTTGGACTATCTCCAGTTTTTCTTTATAACATTGTTGTAATGAATATTCACATATAGGTATCTTTGTACATGTGTCTTAATTATCTACAGGTGAAATTTTGAGCACAGGAATGGCTCAAAGATACATATGTGAAATATATATATTTCAGAAAATATTGTCAAAATGTTTTCCAGAAAAGATACGTCTTTTACAGTCAAGCTGCAAACTGTTTCCTCACATTCTTGCCAACTCTGGGCATCAAAAATTATTTTTCATGTTTGCCAGTGTGGATATATGTATATATGTGTATGTGTATGTATATGCATACATTAATGTGTATAGATACGTTTAAATGTATAGAACTTAAATGTCATTTCTCTAATTATGAGTTATGTTTTAATAGCTTCATTTACCACGTCCCGGTGCGTTGTCTCAATTATTCTTATGCAACCCGAAGACTAGAATATCTTTGCATAGATTTATTTAGCACTTTTGTTTCTTTTCTTAAAATTCCTTGTTCATCTCCCTGCATTAATTTTTATGATTGTTCCTGTGTTCTTCAGTGGTTTGGAGAGTGCTTTGTTCTCCTGCTTTTCTCTTTTCCTCCTTTTGAGGGTAAGGTGGGCTGTATCAGGGTTCTTAGCCTTTGTCTCTCTTGAATTTGTATTTCTCTATTAACATATCTTTCTTCTATTTTTAAGGAAATTTACATTTTAATATGTGAAGCCAGCTTTTGTGTGATCTCACATTGTTTCAGAGAATTATTTTAAATATTTTGTGTGCTAATGAGAATTTCCAACTACAGTAACAGTACAGCTAACATGTTGAGAACATTTCGAGTGATTTACTCAGGTCAAAACCGTGAAAACATATGTTGCCACAAGCACCTCAGTCTGTGTTCATCTTAATTTATTAACTAGAGGCAGAATCAGGAAGATTAGTGACTACCTTTTAATGCAAAGTGCTAAGAACTTAGGCCTTTGAAATATCAAGTGGAATAAAGCATTAAGAAATCAATAAGTGGGCTCGGCGCCTATAGCTCAACCAGCTAAGGCACCAGCCACGTACACCTAAGGTGGCGGGTTCGAATCCCCAGCCTGGACCCGCCAAACAACGATGGCTGCAACCAAAAAATAGCCGGGTGTTGTGGCGGGCGCCTGTGGTCCCAGCTACTTGGGAGGCAGAGGCAGGAGACTCGCTTGAGCCCAGGAATTGGAGGTTGCTGTGAGCTGTAATGCCAGGGCACTCTGCCCAGGGGGACAGCTTGAGGCTCTGTCTCAAAAAAAAAAAAAAAAAAAAAAGAAATCAATAAGTGTAATACTGTAGGAGGTGGAACTGTAAAGCTAGAGATGTTTGTGTGATTGCATTCCATCTTTCTTATTTTCTTTAAAAATTTTAGGTATTAAAATGAAAAACTTGGGCACCTATATTAAAAAGTATTTTACAGTCTCTGAAACACTACCATTTAGAAAACTGAAAAAAACTCACACAACCACAGACAATCAAGTGTGTATTATTCAGGAAAGAAATCAGTCATTTAGATAAAGTTCTGTTGTAGACATCTCTAACAAGAAAGGAAATACCTACAAATATAGTTTGTTAAACAGGATACTTGATACAACTTAAGAAAACCATTCTTGGCTCAAAAAGATTTTCTGAGAGTTGATTTTGTACTTGTATTGCCTACTTTGTCTACTTCTTAGCAGCAAAGAAGAAGTTTCTTTGTCCTAAAATAATAGTATTTTCTTTCTTATAAAATGAATTAATCAATATTTATTTTAGAAATTATGGAGAGCAGAGAAAATACAATTTTAAAAATAAAAAGCAGATGTATCCTCATCATTCAACAAAAAACATTTGCATTTCTGTTTATTTCTAGATTTACAAATTTTTGTCTTTCCAATACAATATCATCACACAGTTTTATCTCCTGCTTGTTTCACTTGATGTCATCTCAGTAGAATTTCCCATGCTGTTAGTTACACTGCAGCATTTTTAATGGATTCACAATGTCTGTCTCATGATGGAATTTATCAACATGTTTATCATTCCTCAGCATTCAATATATAGATTCTTCCCTATCCTCATTTTGAATATTTCAACTCTTCAGTGAATGTATTATGTAACATTTCTTGTTCACAGATACTTTGAAATGAAATTTACTGGATTAAAGATGTGAAATTTTTAGAAATATTGAAATTGCCAAACTATCCTCCAGACTGTATGTTCGAAATTTATATACAGTCTTAGCAACATGTTTGAGAGCACCAGAGCCAGTCTTGATTGAAAGTTAATTAGCTTTATAATTTTATTTTTCTGTTTGGTTATTGATTTGGCAGAGCTTTGCTCCTATTAAAGATATTACTACTTCTGTAGTATTTGATTAAAATATTTGTCACAATTTGTGACTTATATGTTTAAATTGTAGTAAAATCTATCCATCTTTTTCTATTTTTTGGTTTTATTAGTATACTTTAGAAAAATTTTCTTCAATTATGTCTTTAAACACCTTTTTATTCATTTTATTTTGTGAATACCTTTATTTCCTGAATACCAGTTCACTTACTTGGTCTTCTTACTATCTCCCACATTTGCGTTATATTCTCCCTAACTTCTTTTCTCTTTTTTTCTCTCAATTATTCCTAATTCCATTGCTAGTTATGTTTATTTTATTTCTTATGATATTAAATAATTTGTTACTTTTACTGGAGATTGTTTTTCACATCAGAACTTAGGAAATATGATAGTATTATTATTGTCTCACATTTTGTATTACAGAGATTAGCCTGATATTATACTTCCATTTAGGAGAATTTTTCTTTCATCTTCTTGAATGCTTATAAATCTCTAAATGTTTACTTCTATAATGTGAATGCTTGGGCTACTTGTGTGTAATTATAACTTGTTTGGTTCACAGCAGGCTTATAAGTCCACAGACAGGATATGTTTGTCAGGGAAGTTTTCCCATCTTCCACATTTTATTTGCTATTTTCCCATTTTTCTGGAATCAGAGATGAAAGGGGTTTGGTGGTATGCCCAGAGGCGAGACTCTGAGAGGTTCAGGCCAAGTTTAACGAAAGGAGTACAGAGACACGCCTGGGCAAATATGGCATCTCCACAGAGGATGGTTGGAGGCTTATTTTCATACTGGGTATAGGGGAGGAAGATTCCATAGCTTACTGGAAGGATCTGATGAGGTAAGGTCTTTCCCACGGAACTCTTGGGGCAGGGCCGGGTAAGACTTGTTTTTGGAGGAAAGGGGAGACTAGGAGGAAAAGGGAGAAAGGTTAAGCAACAGGTATTGTGGGTACTTTGTCCTTCATGTTCATAGTAATTAGGCTTCTTAAATCAGTTTTCAACCCTTTGACTTTTTCCTTTGTGTCTGTCATAGCTTCCCTAGTTTGACTACCACATCAGACATCTGGGTTTCTGCAGTAGTGTTCTGCTCATTACTGCCTCCACACAGATGCTAGGTCAACCGTTACTGCATTTTCCCTGATTCCTTTTGCTCCTCTGTTATATACCTCAGACAACTTTTATTTGGGCCTGATTTTGCTTCTTTTCATTAGGCCTTATCTTCTTGCATCTTAAAGTTCTAAGTAGTTTTCTAAATTTTTTCCTAGCTCCTGTAATACTTTTTAAAATCATGGTTTTTCCCCAAATTTAGAGGGTTTCATTTTTTCTCTTCATGTATTCACATTGTATTTTTTGTTAAGTTTATTTACTCATTCTAGAGGGAGATCTTGATGGAGCCTTGTGTTGTCCAATACTTGAAGCTGTATTGGCTCTGCTCACTTAGTTCTTAGTTAGAATCTCCATTTTCTTTTTCTTTTCTTTTCTTTTTCTTTTTTTTTTTTTTAGAGACAGAATCTCACTTTGTCGCCCTGGCTTGAGTGCCGTAGTGTCACAGCTCACAGCAACCTCCAGCTCTTGGGCTTAGGTGATTCTCTTGCCTCAGCCTCCCAAGTAGTTGGGACTACAGGTGCCCACCACAATGCCTGACCATTTTTTGTTTGCAGTTTAGCCAGGACCAGGTTCGAACCTGCCACCCTCGGTATATGGGGCTAGCGCCCTACTCCCTGAGCCACAGGTACCACCCTAGAATTTCCATTTTCAAATATAAAGCTTGATTTAAGATATATGTTATACATCATTGTCAAAATAACAGTGATTAATAAGTATTCATCTACTTCAGGTCTGCAGGGTGGAAGTAGCATTTACCTGCCATTACCTACTTAGCCTAGTTGTCTGACATCTTGGGAACCAATGGGATACCTGAAAAAATCAACCCCCAGTAGACACTGCTCCCAGGGTTTTTCCCATCACTGTGCCTATATGATGTATCTGTCTTATGGCCACACCTCCCAGGGCACCACACCCTAACACAGTCCATTTATTCCTATCACTCCTATGTATTTGGTGATCTGCAGCCTCTAAAACAAAGTATAAAGATAATTAGAAGCAATAGACTGCTAGCAGAGGACAAGTACTCAGCTGTCTCATGAGGAATTCTTTGAGCTACCTGGCTTTAGTTGATAAAGCTCTTGGCCCTTTTAATCAAGTGAATACCGTGTAAACCCTTAGGTAATTTGTTTCTCCGTGGAAAATTAAAGTGTAAGGAGAGACATAGAATTATAGGTAGCACAGCTAGAATGAAACCCAGTGTGTCTGACTTTTCCACAGGTCCATAACTGTTCTCAGACACACACTGGAATTCCTGTTGTGCTTAAAACAGAGTAATAGATGATATTTTATGTGAATATCTGACAGTTCTTCCAAAGGTAGAGGAAGCAGTGAGGCAAAGTACTTGACATAATTCTCTTCAATTCTAGAAATAGAAATGACAAGTCCCAGGACAAAAAGCCCTCACCACGTGGGGTCCTTCCTAAACAGGGAGGGAAACTCTGAACATAATTAGAGATGCATGTATACTCTAAAATTTAGGAAGATCAATTTTGAAACACTCCGAAAAAAAAACTAGATAGTACTTATGAACAGAGGCTCTAAAAGGAAAGAGTACTGGAAGAATGAATGTTTCCAAAATTAAATTCAAATGGAATGGTTGGAAATAATTTTAAAGAGAAAAAAAGGACAATAGTCATCACAATCAGAAGAGGAAGGAAGATAGACAACAAGAGGCAGCTTTTGCCAGAGGCTCCTCCCCAGAGACAGAGATACTGGACAGAAGTGGACTCAGTGAAGCTGAAGGTGGGGAGCTGAGCGAAGAAAGAAGATAGACAAGTGCGCATCATCTCTGCTGAGGCAAGCTACAACTCTAAGAAAGAAGATACAAATAAATACCAGGTACAAAGCCCATTGCCAAGAGGACAAGAGACCCCTCCCCCAAGCAGGAGGTTCTCTGTGGGCTCCCCATATCCATTACTCTGCGAGCAAGGGACAAAAGACCTCTCATTTTACCCCAACAGAGAGAGCCACTAAACACCAGGCCTCTTTCTCCAGGGAGGTCCCACTTGTGAGCCTAGACATCATCCTGCCAGGCATAAAGTTGAACAAATATTTCCCTCACAATTCTGAACTCCCAGGCCACTCTACCCTACTTGCCTGGAAGTCTGAAGGTCTGTCCCCTGCAGAGCCCAGAATGTTTGGCAATTCCCTGAGAGGCCTGGGCATTGTATGGGCTGTTTGACAGCAGTGGGGAAACAGTGGAAGCAGGGGTCACCAGCAGAGAGGGACATGCCTCAGTAGTGCGCCTCAGGTAGAGGCACAGACACCCCTGTTCTGACTTTGGCAGGTGAATTTTTCTGATTCCAAGGCTCACTGGAGGGGACCGGGCTCCAGCCTCTTGGGTTTGCCAGTGATGGTGTGCAGTGGGGCAGAGGCATTGACACCCCTGTTCTGACTTTGGCAGTGAACTTTTCTGACTTAATTGCTCACCAGAGAGACAGGTTTGCAGGACAGAAATGCCCATGGATTTCTACTATCGGGCCACTGGAGACCTTTTGAACTCTCCCTGTTGAGCAGTGATTGTACTGCCCTGAATCTGATTTGAACTCTCGACCTGGGCTGTCTACCTGGGGACCCTCCAAGGTAGACAGGTGGTTGTTTTGTAGTAGGAAAGGACTGATTCTCCTCCTCGAGCTACTGCTGGTGGGGGTGGGGCACTGCCGTTGCTTGTATCTCTGTCCAGCTGAGATTTCAGCCTAACACTGTGACTCATTAGGATTAGGTAGAGGCTGGCTGACTTCAAGACAGAACCAGCTTGCGCCATCTCACCAAGCAGGTCCTCAGAGTTTCTGGCTCAGCTCTGAAAGGGACCTTTGTAAGGCTGTAGCAGAAAAGCTCCAGCTCATTGGTAAAGGGCTGATTAACTCCACCTCCTGGGGCTCAAATCCAATCTCACCATACGAGTTTTAATTGTCAAATTGCAGAAAATACTAATGGGTTAGAACCAGTAGACAAAATCTGGCGACATGAATAATCAGAGTAGATCAACTCCCCCATTGAATAACATAGGACATACAACAGAAGATGACATTCATGGACAAATAGCTGAAATGTCAGAAATAGAATTCAGAATATGGATGGTGAATAAGATGACTAGAAGGGAGGAAAAGATAGAAATAGAAATCCAAAGAGTAATTTAAGAATTGTCTCAAGAAATTAATAAATTCAAAGACAAAGTAACCAAGGATATGGACATAATGAGAAAAAATATAGCAGAGCTCAAGAAAGTGAAAAAGTTATTCAAGAAGCTTCAAAATACAATAGAGTCTCTCAGTAATAGAGTTGAGCAGGCAGAAGAAAGGATCTTAGAGATTGAAAACAAGGCTTTGGAATGATTCCAGGCATTCAAGGAGGCAGAAAAATTGCAGTGTTTCAAACCAGAAGAGGATGGTCATTGACCTTCAATCTTGTAAAACAAAGAAACTTTCAGATTAGGATCCTATATCCACCTAAACTGAGTTTCATTTGTGATGGACAAATCAAATACTTTACTGTCATCCACATGTTAAGGAAATTTGCTATAACTAAACCAGCTCTCCAGGAAATACTTAGACTCGTTTTTCATGATGATCCCCATGATATCTACCACCAAAGTAAACTCACCCAGAATTTATTGAACAAAACCTAAATTCTACAATGGTGAAAAGATTAAAAATATGCACTGGACCTTTGAAATATATGATAGCCAAAACACTAACATACTGATATGTATACTACTTACAAATAAAAACAAATCTGGAGGCATCACATTACCAGACTACAAATCTATAGAGATCAAAACAGCATTATAGTGGCACAAAAATGGAGATGTAGATAAATGAAGCATAATAGAGATTCTAGAGATGAACCCAGCCATATACTGATATTTGATCTTTGATAATCCTAAGAAAAACATACATTGGGGGAAAGAACCCTTGTTTAACAAATGGTGCTGGGAGAACTGGCTGGCAACCTATGGAAGACTGAACCGGGACCCCCACCTCTCACCACTAACAAAAACTGATTCTCACTGTATAAAAGATTCCATTTAAGACATGAAACTATAAAAATACTAGAAGAGAGTGCAAGGAAAACACCTGAAGATATTGGCATGGGAGAATATTTTATGAGGAGGAACCCCTATCAATTGAAGCAACATCAAAAATATACAACTGGGATCTGATCAAGCTAAAAAGCTTCTGCACAGCTAAGGCCACTGCAGGTAAAGCAAGCAGACAGCCTTAGTAATGGGAAAAGGTTTTTGCAGTTTATGCTTCTGACAAAGGTCTTATAACTAGATTCTATCGAGAACTCAAACTAATCAATAAAAAAAGAGCAAGCAACCCATTTCTTTGTGGGCAAGAGACTTGTCAGAAACTTCTCTGAAGATGACAGGCTAATGGCCAACAAACGCATGAAAAAATGCTCATCGTCTTTAGTCATCAGAGAAATGCAAATCAAAACCACTTTGAGATACCACCTAACTCCAGTAAGATTAGCCCACATCACAAAATCCCAAAATTGCAGATGGTGGTGTGGATTTGGAGAGAAGGGAACACTTCTAGACTGCTAGTAGAATTGCAAACTAATACAGCCTTTTTGGAAAGAAGTATAGAGAACTCTCAAGAAGTAAAAGTTGACCTACCGTTTGATCCTGCAATTCCATTACTAGGTATCTACCTAGATGAACAAACATCATTTTACCAAAAAGACATTTGCACCAGAATGTTTATTGCAGCCCAATTCATAATTGCCAAGTCATGGAAGCAGCCCAAATGCCCATCAACCCATGAATGGATTAACAAATTGTGGTATATGTATACCATGGAATACTATGCAGCCATAAAAATGGAGACTTTACATCTTTTATGTTTACCTGGTTGAAGCTGGAACATATTCTTCTTAGTAAAATATCTCAAGAATGGAACAAAATTTATCCAATGTACTCAATACTATTATGAAATCAACATATAATCACTTACACATTCATATGAATGATAAAACACAAATATAGTTCAAAACGAAAGAAGGGAGAAAAGGGAGAGGGGAGAGTAGGAGGGAGGGTGAGTGGAGGGAGGATATTTGGTGAGATCTCACCTAATGACACAATTCAAGGGTACATTTCAAAACAACTAAGAGTATACTACAAATGTCTTACCACAAAAAATAAGTAAGTGAGGTGATGGTTATGTTAATCCATTTCATTTAAGTATTCCACATTTTATATCAAACCATCACTTCGTACCTCATAAATGTATACATTTATGATTTAATAAAAAGTAAATTTTTAAAATGTCATCAAAATCCATATCAAGGTCATGTATTAGTTCATCTACTGGCTTCATATTAGTATTGAGTACATTGGATAATAGCTTTTCCATTCTTGTGATACTTTGCTAAACACAATCTTCTCCAACTCTATCCAAGTTACTATAAAAAATGTAAAGTCTCAATGTTTTTATGGTGTTTTATAGCATTCCATAGTATTCGTGTAACACAATTTATTAATCCTTCATGGGTTGATGGATACGTGGGTTCATTCCACATCTTAGTAATTGTAAATTGAGCTGTGATAAACAATCTAGTGCAAATATCCTTATGATAATTTTTTTTTCTTTTGGGTAGATACCTAGTAATAGGATTGTGGGATCAAATGCAACATCTATTTTGAGTTCTTTAAGGATTCTCCATTCTTCTTTCCAAAAACGCTGTATTAGTTTGAAATCCCACCAACAGCGTGAAAGTGTTCCCTTCTCTCCACAACCATGCCAGCATCTGCAGCTTTGGGATTTTTATTTCCTTTCTCTGATGATTAGGGACAATGAGGATTTTTTTATGTGTTTGTTAACCATTCATCTGTTTTCTTCAGAGAAGATTCTGGTCATGTATTTTCCCCAGTGATTGATGGGATTGCTTGCTCTTTTTTTTGTTGATTAATTTGAGTTCTCTATAGATACTAATTATCAGCCCTCTGTCGTCTTTTCCCATTCTGAAGGTTGTCTATTTGCTTTAATTATGGGGTTTTATTTGTGCAGCAGGGGAAGGGGGAGGAGAGAGGATATGAGGGGAAGAAGGAGGGGGATTGGTGTGTTGTCACCTAACACGCACAACATAAGGGTACATGGCACACCTCCTGGTGAGGGGCCTACAACAGGCACTTTAGGGAACAAATGCAAACATTGTAACCTAATTGTCTCTACCCTCATACTAATCTGAAATTTTAAAAAAATCCATATGATGCAGTACATGTATTCTTCCTGTGGACTCAGATGTAAAAAGGACAGGTATAACGAAAGAAAGTAAGAAAGCAGGAAAATATAACTAATTTTTAAAAGAACAGCAAATGCATGAAAAGCAAAGCCTAAACCTAAAATGAAGAGATATTTGCTAAATATGGTAAATTGATAACTGGAAGAAAGGAGAGGCCATTTAAAATTTATGTTTGGATTCAAAATGTAGACAACAGTGGAGAAAATTTATACTACAAGGAGGCACTCTGTTGGCTTGGCCCCCGTGGCTCAGTGGTTAGGGAGCTGGCCACATCCACTGGGGCTGGTGGGTTCCAACCTGGCCAGGGCCTGCTAAAACAACAATGACACCAATAACAAAAAAAATACAGCCGGGCATTGTGGCAGGCACCTGTAGTCCCAGCTACTGGGAGGCTGAGGGAAGAGAATGCTTAAGTCCAAGAGTTTGAGGTTGCTGTGAGCTGTGATACCACATCACTCTACCAAAGGCAACATAGTAAGACACTGTCTCCAAAAAAAAAAAAGCATTATAGTGTTAGAAAAAGAAAGGATGTGGAAGTCCTCTATTGCTTTAATCTTCTCTGTCAAATAGGGAGAATCTCTGGGGCAGGGGGAAGGCTCCCTGTGAACGACTTGAAATCTCAGAGCAGTGACCTAAAGGAGAGAGAAGCAGGTGTTCTGAATAACTTTGTATTTCTCTCCCTGCATGAATGATAGTATTCAAATAGGAGTGAACTTGATAGAAAGGAGTATGGAATATAGGACAGTCTGGGAATAGGGAAGAAATGGGAAATGAACAAATCTTGTCCCCAGTTTCATAAACTGGATTCTGAGTCCTCCTAGTCCTGAAAAAAAGTTCCAAAAATATCTTATTGAGTTGATTCCTTAAGAGTACTTTAAAAAGAAAATAGTGATAAACTGAAAGGTCACATATGCCATTAGACCAATGTCCTTTATAAGGGGTACACCATAGTTAGGAGGATGCTACAGACTTTATAATATTTCCCTGTACCATCACCGAAGTTCTTTTTAAAACACAGATCTACTTAAAACCTTTGAGAGGTTTTAAAATCCTAGAAAAAAAAATTCAAACTCGTACACACTGTAACAATGCTTTAATTCATTGGTTCCAACCCTTAATTTCCCAGCCCTTGATAACCACTCATGTCTGCTAAGCCCTAGGTCTGTACCTTTCAAACTAAGATAGAGGCCACAGGATAGACGTTGAGTAGACACAGGTGAACTGCCTGTGTTCCTGGAAGGTGAATTTATTTCAATATCTAAGATTTTTTAAAAGTAGTTTAGCTGATAAATTGAAATGTTCTTTTTATGCTAAATCCACAATATTATGCCTTGCGATATTTGAATCAGAATTACTTGTATAAAGCCCTGCCAGACAGATATAGGTTTCAAAGGAAATGAATGTATTATGATTTGGAGGGCCCATCGTCAGGAAAAGTATACAAAATTGCAAATCCAAAATTAGATACAAAAGGGAATATTTGTAAAGAGAAAAAGATCCAACAAATACCATAAACATACAAAATTCAGAGGTAACATAACTTCATGATTAGTTGTCAGATATAGGTCTATAATTTTTCACAAAATTGTGATCACCTCTTCTCATGGTGTCCATTAGAAGCGTGTTCTTTAGGGAACTGGAATGATAGATGAGTATTTTCTCTGGGTGGTTAATTGGAATGCGTTCCCACAGATATTCTCACTGTTTTTAGTGTTGCTGCAAATTTTTGCACAATGATAGAATTCTTAGAAATTTTACTTCATGTAATTTTTTGTTAAAAATAAATATGCTAAGCATTTTATACACTGGATACCTTTCTAATAGAAGAGAAATAGGGATCTGATAATTTGAGGATCAGCTTCCGGCTATGGACACTTTAAGCCTTGTTTTTCCTCCATGTCCTGTGGCTGGACTCAGTTGGGCACTTTCATATTTCGATATAACCTATGATCCTGCCTGCTCTTGTCCCTGGTGCCATGGGAGCTGGTACAGTGAGTGATGGCTAACAGTGACTTCATGATAGATGGGAGTGACTGTAAGCCAAAGGAATTATGTTCCAGACACTCCAGCAAAATTAATCCCTGTCTAAACTTCCTCTTAACCACATCCCAAATTACCAGGTATTCCAACATCATCTACTGCAAAAGGAAATGGGGAGGGGGGCTGGAACTAAAAAGATAGTGGCTTTAAATGGTTGCAATCAAAATAGTTTTGCAAATTTAAGGAAAACCCTTGACCAGTTGAGAATATTGTGGGGCTACATGGGGCCTTGGAAGGGAATGTGCAAGTAAGTGGCCCTGAAACATCAGCTACCTTAGCTTCAGAGTACATCCCCCTCGGTTCATCATGAGAAAGGCTACACTTCACTGGTACCTGATCATGAACTTTTTAATCTATATGCATCATATAGACTTCAGTGCTTAGAGTCATTTCAGGAAGTTTTCCCTCTTGACCTTCCTGCCCATTTCCTTTTCTCCCCATCGGCCCTGCTGCATCCTGCTACTGCCCTTGTGCTGGTGGCCAAAGATGCCCGTTTCTCTCTGCATCCTGGGAGATAAGTGATGGGTCCTTAAATCTGCATTTCATATGTAAGATATGCAAATCTTTTTCTTGATAATATTGATTTTCACTCCTGGGCACGGTAGCTCACACCTGTAATCCTAGCACACTGGGAAGCCAAGGTGGGTGGATTGTCAGTTCCAGAGCAGCCTGAGCAAGAGCAAGACCCTGTCTCTACTAAAATAGAAAAACTAACCGAGTGTTGTGGTGGGTGTCTGTAGTCCCAGCTACTCAGGAGGCTGAGGCAAGAAGATTGCCGGAGCTAAGAGTCTGAGGTTGCTGTGAGCTGTGATGCCACAACTCTACCCAGGGGGACAGAGTAAGAATCTGTCAGAGATAAGGAAGGGAGGAGCGAAGGAAGGAAAGAAGACAATACTGATTTTCCCTTGTAGCTTTAAATGCTTTGATGGAACAGAAAATGGAAACTTATATGAGTAAAAATACTGAAGAAGGATAATTGAAAATTCCAATGCATTTTTAGGATGAAATAGAATAAATCAAAGAAATTCCATCCACTGAGCCTTTTCAAGCTTCAACTTCAGAACACCAAAATTCATTTGCCCCTTTCCTGAGTGGAAAAATTGAGAAACACTGCTTTAGACATACTCAGTTGTACTAATAACAATTAGTATTATTTTATGCTTCACCCTTTGCTCTTTTTCAGAAGAGCATTTCCCTTCTCTGCCAAATGAATTTTACTCAACTTTTAATCACTAGTTCAAAGGTTGTTTATTCGATGAGACTTCAGAATACCTCCAGCAAAATTAATTGTGTCTCTTCCTCTGTAACACTTTCAACCCCTACTTTATCATTTATATGACATTTTATAGTCAAATGTTTAGCTAGCTTCTAGGTAGATGATAATTTTCTAAAGGCAGTGTCTTATTTTTCTTGGTAATCCCAGAACCTACCTTCCCAGTGTTGAGCTGGTGAAGTTTGCCAGCTGACTCCTGGGGGAGAAGATGACTGGTTTGTAGCATTAGGTAAAGTCCATGCCATCAGAGCTCCACCATGGCCAGTGTCAGGCTGCTGAGTGGAACGACTGAATACAAAAGTGGAAAGTGATGCATCGCAGTGCAGCATTCTAGGGCTTTTCCACCAGACTTCCAGTAGATGCCTGAGCAATGGTAAAATGTGGTAAAATAATTAAAAGTGATGAGTTTTGAGTATTTATTACCTTTGCTTTTAATATAATTTTGTCTGTATAATTTCCTTTTTAATAATGGCTACAACTGGTTAACCAAAGTCTTGAAGATTTAACAGTTGTTACTCATGAGCCCCAGCATAGCATGGTTTGTGGCTCATTAGAGGTGAAATTGATGAATCGTAACAATCATTTTCAGAGGATTTTTTTTTAAGACAGTCTCACTCTCTTCCTCATGCTAGAGTGCCGTAGCATCCACCTAGCTTTCTGCAACCTCAAACTCCTGGGCTCAAGCAATCCTCCTGTCTCAGCCTCCCAAGTAGCTGAGACTACAGGCACCTGCCACAACGCCTGGCTAATAATTCTGTTTTTAATAGAGATGGGGGCTCACCCTTGCTCAGGCGATCCTCCCGCCTCGGGAGGACGGTAGAAAAAAACTGTACATATTTATAGTGGAGTAGGGTGTCCTTAAATTGATACTGAGGCCATCCTCAGATAATCTCCTGCATTTGAATGCAAATGACTATCTCTTCGATTCATAAAAATCCTCAAAATGTGCAGTTCATAGAGCACTTCACAGAGTAACACAAAGACCCTTGACTATTTGCTGAGTTTTCTTCGAGCACGACTTTTCTCCTTGTATCCACATGAGGTGAAAGAGAGTGACTATAACTTTCCTTCCACTCAGAGAATTTCTGCAAAAATGATCTTTCATCAAGCAGCCAAGGAGCTGATGGAGAGAGTAGAAGACACAGTATCCAGAACTGTCAGGGCATCCTCTGATGAAGTGTTTACTAGCCCATCATTCCAGTTGTGCTGCAAGTTCTCACTGTTCTCACTGGTCCCACTGGAGAGAAGTGAAATCAGACAAGGCAGATCATACAGTTCTGGCATGTCCCAAGAATGACTGACTGACTGTTGTCCTTCTCTTGATTTGAAATCAGATATTCCCAGGAGGTTTCAGAACAAATTTTATTTTTACTCTAAATGCTCATACCGCTAAGGCTTGCTCTGTGACACATAATTAGAACCAGATAATAAAAAATAATTGGAAATTTTCTTTTGCAAAATCTATCTTTTGGGTATAATTTTAATAAAAGAATCTCTTTTAAGTTGTTTTTTTTTCCATTTTGCAACTGCAAAAGAGATGATAATCAGTCATGTCATGAACCAAAGTTATATGTGTTTATGAAGCTGTGCTCAGTGCCTACCCCACTAAACTGGGTGGATACTAAAACACATTAGCACAGCCCTTTAGGTAGAGAGAGTCACCGAGAATAAGAGATGAAAAGCATCAAAAAATCAAGGATATACATTTAAATATGTTTAGATAAACTAAGGATAGTTATATAAATTATAAATACATATTTCATGTGTTTCTAAAATACAGGTTGCTTTAATTTCTGTGTTCCATGAAGGAATTGCAGAAACAAAGGACATTGACTAGATCAGGATCACCCTAGTGCTATTCTCATCATCTTAGCATCCCATTCATAAAAATTGGCCTGAGATAGATCACAGACAAAATAATCTTTAAATGTGAGTTACTAAAAGTTGGCCGGGTGAGGAAGGCGGTGTTAGAAGGGAACAAAATGCATGAAGATGCATAAATACAGCATGACACACAGGCTTCCTCAGTAATGAATAATGATCTCATTCACCGTTTCTGAGAAGCAGTAGTTTCATACGTAGTTCCTGGGGCAGATCAAAAGAACCACCAAAATATGAGTGCTCAACTATCCATCTTCTGGAAGAAGGGGAAATGCTTGACTGTACACAAAGGCTGTGTTAAAACACCAGTCTTGTTCCCAGAAATCACATGATGTTTGAAGCACTTTTCACTGATTCTTGTTTAGCCTGTGCAGACATATTTATGAATTGCAAAAAAGCTTAGTTTTTCTCTGAGTCCTAAAATATTTCAAATAAACATATCAAGCTCACATTTGTTCAAATGGATTTGTGGTGTGCCACAAATAAAATGAAAGATTTTAGGGCAAAGATTTTTAGACATCAAAACCACTGGAAAATGAATACCTAAAATGATGATCACACATGATACAAAGAAACTTTATCTGATATCGGAAAATGCCTGGTTAACTGGTACCCTGCTTGCATTGGAAACCTGTAAATCTTCTGTACAGCAACCAAGATTTGCATCCTAGGAATCACTTTTCATTCAGTTAGACTACCTTAACTATAATTGCTGGAAATGCTCTGAAAGTTTGAAATTATTTAATCATCATTAGAGTAATGACTCTCATAGTGCTTTGTGCTGTTTTATAATAATTGATTTATTGCTTTCTCTTTTCTATAGACTTTAAGTTCTCTGAAAACAAGATGCAGACGTTATTTGACTTTGGGTTTTCAGGATCTGATGAATGAATGATTTCTTAGAGATAGCAGCATGTTTTACTGAATTCAACTTATGTTACAAATATTAATATGCATAGAAAGATTCTGGAACAATATACACGAAACTGCTAATGATTTTTCTCTGGGGAATAACAAGGGGAAGGTTTGTCAGGAAGATTCTGCTTTCTACTTTGGATTCTTTGGGTTGTGTCCATCATAGACTTCCTTTCTACTTTCATGATAAATGTTGAAGGCCCTAAAATAGTGTCACCTTAACTTTTTGTTACATTTATCATGGACTCATCACTATATATTACCACTTATTTTCTTTCCTAAGGAAGATAAATTGTATTTGAATATTTTTTTCATTAAGAGTATGTCATTTCTCTTTCTCTGATTGATTCATCTTCTCTTCACAGTTCTGTGTCTGTCTCTCTCTATTATCACCCTAACACGTGTCAAAAGAAAAAAAAGTACTGCCTCGATTCTAGGAAATGTCAGTCCACGTTCTGCCTCACCTATTTAGACCACTGTCATGTTCGGAATATTTGCTTTGAAGACCTTCTTTTGTGTTCCTGTATGGACTGGCATCTGTGCTATTTATTGTGTATTACTATATTAGTGTATTATATGTGTATAAATATACATTATATACAAAACATTTCTAATCTATAAAAGTAGAAAATGGTGGATTTACAGTTTCTATATTCTTCCTCTCACTAGCCTTGTTGTTTACGACATGGCTTATCTTTCGTTCACTAAGGCGTTTCCTGTTTAGAAGAATAAAGAGCAGGGCTAATAGAAATGGTTCCATGGTTAATAAAGCTACTTTATTAGCTTGGAATTGCACTCCATTGATATTAGCAGCAATTAGCAGATTTACTCATTTACACTAAAACACTTTCCTCCTTAGGAAATGAGCCACAATCTCGTCAACACTGAGAATTCTCCCAGGGTCTGAACTTGCCTAGACGCCATTCCCCACCCTCTGCTCACTTGCCTATAGTACAATGGCCCCTTCTTTTCAGTTCTTTCATCACAGAATTTCTCACATCTGAGATCTTTTCCAATCACACTACTACCACTTAAATCTAGGATCTGAAATAATTGAAATACAAACACCTTCATTTGTTCTCTACATCAGGGCCAGCTTGATCTGCCTTCCCCGTTGCCATTCGCCTGGTAACTGGTTTGCTACTTACTCCTAAACAAAATTTGATTTCCCTTAAACTAACTTTCAAGTTCCCTGGGTACCTTTCAGCTTGGTCTATAACTGTTGAACGTTCCATTTGTTCCAGCCTAGTTGGAATAGTTGTTATTATCCCCCTTTGAACAACTTATACTTCCCTTTCCATACCCATTTACTTAGACCATTTGTTTTAATAAATTGCCTTCAGTCCTTCTTTCTCACCTGTCTGTTACATATTCTTTGGAGTTAAATCCCGTAACCATCTGGAAGCTTTACTTCATTTTCACTATAGATGGTTCTCTCCCCTATGAACACTTTTCTGTTTGTTTAAACACTCTTGCGGCAGTTACCAGGTATTTTCTTGTATCATCATTTATGTAACTTTTCTCTCCTTCTTACTGTATTCACTTCCTACCTGGCGAGTAATGTGTGCAGTGCTGTGGTAATAATGGAAAATAAGCAACTAGCTCCAGACTGAGACAGGGTCTATGGTAAGGTATATTCATAGATGTTTAAAATATATAATCATGTGTGTTTTTAATTGTTAATCAGCCTTCATTTGGTTGATTTTGGCCATGCATTTCCAACAAAGATAACAAACATTTTTTATTTATTCTGAGATTTACTATCTATCTTGTTTCAGGGATTGAGTGATGGGAAGTTCTTCAGAAATTACCGGAACCTGGAGGGTCCTTGTTCTTGGGCACTCCAGCCTCCCACCCATGCTCCCAGCCCTGCAAGCTTCACATACACATGCACACACAAGCTCAGAGAATAATTACCATGCTTGTGACCCAGGTCTTTTTCTAGGTCTCTTTTTGTATCTTAATTATTTTAATTTGATCATTGATTAAAGAAAAGAAAACCTCTGAACTTTGGAGGAAAAGGAAATGCAGGCCGGTGTTCCATAAAAAGCATTCTTTGTCCTCTGCTTCATTATAGAAGAAAGACACTGTACTCCCAGAAGCCTGCCAAAGTCCAGGTGGGTGAAATTTAGGTGTCCTGTGGCAAAGGGTGAGAATGGGAGACTGCTCTTTCTCAGTCCAGCTAGCGTGGACAGACTGAGCAGAGTTAAAATGGAATAAAAGGTAATGTGACCAAAGGAAAGAAAACCACTTAGTTCCTTGACTTGTTCCTGTATTTGTTCATTCATAAAATAAATATTTATTAAGCACCATGTGTATGCAAGGCTCCTTAGCGAACTGGAGATTCGTGAATGAAAGTGGTCCCAGTCCCTACACAGTAGCTCATCCTTCCACTCCCAGCTACTCCGAGGCTGAAGCAGGATTGCCTGAGGCCAGGAGTTCAAGGCTGCAGTGAGCTATGATCTCACTGCTGCACTCAGCCTGATCACAGAGTGAGACCTTGTCTCTAAAACAATTAAATTAAAAAATTTTTTAAAGTTTTCCCAGACATTAATCCCTGATGATAGTAAAAAAAGAAAGCACAGGAATGAAAACAACAAGCTAAGAGAGAAGTGAGAAGCCAGGAGAGGACTCTGACATTAGAGACTATGTATGATTGTAAAACCCAAGGACATACAGGATGTAGGCTGAGCTCCAGGGAGGGAACCATTTAGCAAGCTAATGTCCCCAGCACGTAAGAGGAGCACAGGAGCTCATAGCACTTCAAACAGACTTACTGCAAGTTTGACTTTCAAAATGGATGTACAACTCATGAAGAGCTTGTTCCATCTGCCACGGTTAAACTTTGGACTTTGACACACATATGTATATTTTCCTATTAAGAGTTCTCTCTTGCAGCTCGGTGCCTGTGGCTCAAGTGGCAGGTTTGAATCCAGCCCAGGCCCGCCAAACAACAATGATGGCTGCAACCGAAGAATAGCCAGGCATTGTGGCAGGCACCTGTGGTCCCAGCTACTTGGAAGGCTGAGGCAGGAGACTCGCTTGAGCCCAGGAGTTGGGGGTTGCTGTGAGCTGTGATGCCATGGCACTCTACCCAGGGGGATAGCTTGAGGCTCTGTCTCAATAAATAAATAAATAAATAGTTATCTCTTGCAATGCTGACTGACCAGCTACCAAACCACATAAACACATTTAGAATACAACTGGCAGATTGTGTTCTAGTAGTAAGGATAATTCTCCGTGATTCCATGTTAAAAATTAGAGTTAAAAATAAGCACCACCAAATATTATAAATGTTCAAATTAAAATATGTCGGTGGATCATGAGGTCCATGGCTCTGCTGTCTGAGGGAGATCTGAAGCTGTACTGGGCTGCCACTTCTGCAGAGAGTTGGCAACGGTCTATCATCCTATGGCAGACAAAACAATCAGTCACAGCAATTATTCCTTACTCTAATTCTGCAACTCCTGATAAATAAGTTTTTTGGGGGGGGAGGCTGGGGTCGAGTTTGAACCACCCCCCACCAGTATATGGGACCAGCGCCCTACTCCTTGAGCCATAGGCGCCACCCAATAAATAAGATTTTATGATAAAAGCATTAAAATGTAGACATGTCCCCAGTGGTGTGAATTAGAGTTACAAAGTACAAGCAGATATGTGCACTTGGCTGTCAGTTTACCCCCAGGACAAGGTTTACCAGTTGGTTTTCAGCTGACTTAACTAACCATCACCTGAAAATGCTGGTTTCTAGGCTCCTCCCACAGAGACTCTGATTTCTCAGGTTTGGGGTGGCAGACGGTAACCATCAGGGCTTTGAACAAATCCTCAGACAATTCTAACGCAGACTGAAGTTTAAACCTATAGACCCAGAAGAAAAATAATCTCCTCGTCTCCGTCAATCTCACTGCATTTCCGATAGAATTAAAACTAGAAGTATTACGTGTTCAGTAGTACAGAATACGTATGATGCACTGGGTGACAGTGTAAAATGAGTGTGTTACACTGAGTATTCACAGTCGGCCCTGCCAAGTTTTTACCAAGGGCATGCTGGGTCTCCCATATCCACTTAGAAAAAGAAAACAATATATAAAGACCTAATAATGAATCTATCTTGTTCTGAAAGGGAAAAGCTTTCCTGCAGCCTCTGTGCATCCCCCTTCTCTTCTGACCTCATCTGTCCCGACAGCTGCACACCCTGGAGGAGGTCCGGGGAGGCATCCTGGAAGGACATTCCCCTTGCCCTTAAATATTTAGAGTTAATCCAAGTCCAGACAGGTCAGCGCCAGCTGAGTTTCTCAAACAATTCCCTCTGCTGTCCCGGGGTCTGGCCAGAGATCCCACAGGCAATGCCATTAGTGAACTGGTCATTGGCGGTTTACGCAGCGGCAGAGTAGGACAGAGTTTTTGGCAGAGCCACTTCCAGAGAGGTGTTGAAAGAAACGTTGAGATTTATGTTACTCAGAATCTTGACTCAAATAGTGTTTGCTTTGGAGTCTTAGGTGTGAAAGGCAACTTTTGCCCTTCTAAAAAACACAAAGCTTATAAATCTTACATTTTCTCTAAACCAGCTAAAAAGGAAAATGCAACTGTACATTTATGTCACAGCCTTCTGGCTGCCACCACACAGATGTTGAGCCAATGACATAGAAATCAGTCATTTTGTCACTGCAAGATGCTTCCCTGAAGTGGGATGGTGACATGTGGTGGCTCTAGTCTCTCATCCTTTCAGCCTACCAGTCCAGATGACAGAGACTTTCTCTTTTTAAGAGTTCCCTTCCTATGAATGTATAGGTGACTATATACTGATTTCATAGTAATATTGAATACATTGAGTCCTTTTTTTTCATTCTTGAGATACTTTCCTAAGAAGAATATGTTCTAGCTCCATTCAGGTAAACATAAAAGATGTGAGGAGGGAGGGTTTGGGGGGGATCCAACCTAATGTGCATAATGCAATGATACATTTCTATACTATTAAGAATACAGTATGAATGTTTTTGCCACAACAAATAAGTAAGCAAGGAGATGATTATGTTAATCAGTTAGATGTAAGCATTCCACACTGTATATCAAATCAGCACCTTGTACCCCATAAATGCATTAGTGTACACAGTTATGATTTAATAAAGAATTATAAAAAGTTCCAGCCAAAGTTCTAAGCAGTAGTCTCACTGGCTTCTTCGAATCAATACCCACCCCTAAACTTATCGCTGTGGACAGAAGAGTGGATAACAGTGATCTCCAGGTCATATGTCCATCTCTAGGGCAAAGAAGGGTGAGGTCAGTTCCCATGGATCTCAAAGGAAACTCTGAAATGCTGTGACCAGAACAAGAGGGAGCAAACGCTGCTCCGACACGTGCGTCCGTGCCTGTCACCCAGAAACACCGTGACAGGTGGGCAGCCCGCAAGGTGGCACTGGGAGTGTGGCATTCACCTTTGTGGCTGCTGTTTACTCTGATCTGCTGTGGATGACCACTGTTAACTAGGACACTTTTAGCCATCTCCTCTTGCCTTTTGATTAGTGTGTTAGATTTTAGTGCAAAATGAGACCAACGAACATCAAGGCAGTCCTATGCCCTTGGGTAACAGTAAGGTATAGTAGCTGAAGCATCACTACACCATTAATTTACCTAGATTATTTCTCTTCTGGGGGTAGGGCGGTAATTGGATATGATGGCACTTGACCTGTCCTTTTTTTTAAAGGAGTCTGATGACTGGGAAACTACTTTATGACTTTTCTTAGTCATTAAATTCCTGGGATTCCCAGTGCTAGATTCAAACAAATTGGTCGTTGATGAAAATACTGTTATCCAAGCTCATGGCCCTTAAGAAAATGAACATTTTTTTAGTTTTTCACATTTTGTAAACTGTTCAGATTTGGCTCTTTAAATACATACAGGGAGAACCCAGCTTTTCTGGCGCTGAGGGTTTCTTTATGTGTTTGCCTGGCTGTTTCTCTGTTCTTCCACCCCCAGATCTCTGACACTTTCTCCCTGTATAATTGTCATTTGAGCAGCTGGAGCATTAAAATTCTTACAAACAACTGGGCCTGTCTAAGCCTTGGTGACCAAGGTGAGTCATGTTGAAGAAAGTTTTAGAAGAAATATGATGGTGTTTCTAACTATAATTTTTATGGCTTATAGTTATGGCAGGATGGCTATGATTTTTTCCCTAGAGAGGGCAAATGATGTTTCTATCTCTGGAAAGTTGTCTGATTTACATTGTTTCTGGGAAACTCCCAGTAATTGTTCTTGTGAGGCTACCACAGGTATATGCCTTGGTAAGCTGGCGTTGATCCTGAAGGACTAGGAATCCAACATACGTACAGTTATTCTCAGCCCACTCAACTATGCAGCTTTCTTAGTCCTGACATACTCACTGGCCTGTGCTATATAATCAGCTGATCGCAGAAAAAAAGATCTCTCCAGAAGCTTCTATTTGTATTAATATATGATTTTCCGTGTTAGATCGTGTACATTATCCCACTTTATTCTCACAATAGATGAGGTCTTCTTATCCCAAATTTGCAGGTCAAAGAATAGAGCGTGACTCTTACCAGGTTATATAACCTGGAAACACCAGAGTCAGGTCTTCACTCTGAACTGAGTCTGTGTTCTTTCCATGACACCATTGCTTGGAACCCATCCCAGCATTTGCAGACTGTGAGACAGAGCTAAGCAAATGTGAAGGACCCATTGCCATCATTCATGTCCATCAAGAAGGCTATAAGGCTGAGGAATGTGCAGGCACTCAGCTGGAAGGCACAGGAGCTAGACGGACATGGAGGAACTAGGAAGACAGACACTCAGAGGAGAAATAAACCAGTAGGAGTCATATTAAAGGCTATTTAACCTACCAAACACTACTGTTTTGACAGCTAAATCTCTGAAATATTAAGAGATACTGACTGTAAGTACAATTCTTAGAGCACCTGTATCACAGTTTAAATAAAAGAAATATTTTCTTTGAATATCATCTCATTTGAAATATGTTTACCTTTGGATACTTTCAAGTTTATTAATCCCCAGTTTACTAGTATGCAAATGAGTTTGCTTTTTCTTCTAGGCCCTTTTTATAGTTTTTCAAATTTCAGTGGAAACTTAAAGCATATCTTTCCCTATCAGAAACAGATTCAAAGCAATGGTTTACATCCCTGAGAGGAAGTATTTAAAATCAGTTAACTTGTTGGGATTTTAAATTGCTAAAGGCAAATATTTTATCTAACTTTATTTTTGTCATTTTAAGAATGTCAGTAGCAACTGTCACAACTAATATTTTTGAAGAGCTCTAATGTAAAATGGCATAAAGTTGTTGGTTTTACTTATTGATAAGTGAATTCTAACTGAGACCTACTGTTTTTTTCTTTGTGGTATTATTTCTCTGCTTCCTCATGATGTTATATTTACAAAGCTAAGTACAGAAAATCTGATTTGAGAGGCTGGAAGTAGATCAAATGGTTTAATGAACTCAGCTTTATTCATATTAGGTGGAAAAATCAAAACTGAGACTAATGATTTTTGTGCCCATGAAAGAATGAGACCCAATTAAGCCCACACCGAGAACCAGGTTAGAGACTGCCCATCTGCTCCATTTCCTGTGTGAAATAGTCCTGTCCTATCTCATCGGCTTTCATGGGAATCTTTACCAAGGAAGTGCACACAGCGGTAAGTCACCCTGGCTCTCCTGAAAGGACAGCAGCAGGCAGACATAATGTGGGTGCACCCCCACGTCATTGAATCTCATGTGCACAGACCTACGGTGATCCTTGTCCTGGCTTCTCAGAAAATACCTAGGCAGATAATGAATTTTATTTTAAAAGAAGATTAGGGTCTAGGTTGAAAACATAATGGCATTTGCAACAGCTAAAATCTTTGGAATTCAGATTTAGCTGTTTCATCTGAGCAGAGATATCACCTATCCACCTGTAAGAATGAATCAGTACCATTACTAGGGTACTTCTCAGTCAACAGAGATGGCAATTGGAAGTATGACTATAGTGACAAGAATTCTAAAATCATGCAAATGACTACATGGCATGCAACTCAAAAACCTTTTAAAATTGAAATAAACAGTGGAATAGTTCACAGCCCTCAAAATAATTCCATCTTGAGCTGAAGTAGCATAATCAGGCCTTATCTGACTGATTCAATCACAATGTCTGTATCAATGCAATCTATGCTCTACGGTGTTAGATCTTTATAAGTGGAATTTATACCAAAGTAAACATAAAATTTGTGCGATGTCTGTATTTAGGCTTAGGTCCATCCAGCTGCCCACAGAGTGTCCTCAGGGCCCCGGTAGGGAGATCACTAAATTTACCAAAAATGCTCTGCAGATTTTTGCAGCCGTGAAAGTAGGCAGTGAAAAATATTTGACTGCAATATTTGATTCAGAGGTGCAATATAAGTAACTCCCTGTGATTAAGATTCATGGAGAAAAAAGCCTCTAAGCAATTTTCTAAGTCCTAGATACATTTGTCTTATTTGTGTAACCCCTGTATTCAAGACTAAGTACAGACAGCTAAAAGTTTGCCTTAACCTGTATTTACCTGAAGTGGCTAACACCCATGTGCAGGTTCATAAATCCTACTGTGTGGGTTTGCGGAACCCCACCCCCACTCGTGAGCAACTAAAATTGGGTCATAGATAAGCCTGATTACTTGTGGGGAAACAATTTTGGGGAAATGAATACAGTAATTTAGTTTGCCTTAATGTGTGGGATAAACTTGTTCCAACAGGTTTACAGGTTATAGTTTTAGCCTGCAACTTTTTATGTTGCTATTTTAAAATGTCTCATTTAAAGCAGACCCAAGAGCTAAAAATAAGTAAATTTAGGTGTGAAGTCCTGGGACCTTTGAAAGGAAATTGGAGATTCTATGGATATTTCTATAATTTTTAAGCCCCCAATTGTCTCCAATCTTATTTTCTTTTTTGGGTGGATTAAAATAGAAATGATTGTTATTTCCCTATATAAGATACTTCAGATAAATTTAGGAACTAACAATTTTAAAGGAGAATTGATACTTGGAAAGCATCAATCCTTTTATTTATTTGCTCATTTTTTAGAGACAAGGTCTGCTCTGTCTCCCAGAGGTGCAGTGGTGCTGTCACAGCTCTCTGCAGCCTCCAGTTCCTGGGCTCCAGGGACCCTCCTGCCTCAGCCTCCAGAGTAGCTGGGAATACGGGCACACATCACCACAGCTGGCCCCAGAAACCTTTCTTTATAATCAGACTTACATATTGAAATCATACAGTTAATAAACACCATAACATATGGCTAAACAAGGACTTTAATACTGTGTACTCTCAGTGTGAAGGTTAGTCTGTAGCTCACAAGCTGAGCTGGCGGTGAGATAGCAGAGCCCAGGTGAAAGAGAGATCCTTGTCACAATGTAAGGAAGCAATAAAGGTGAGGTGATAAAGTTGGAACGGAATAGGAAGCAAAGGCCTCATACTGATGGAAGCCAGAAGGCCTTAGGCAGGGACTGTGAAGCTCGCAGGAGAAGGGGAAGGGACCTGCGGCCCCTGGTCACCTTCTATAGCTGGGCGGGGCCTCCAGGGGGGCAGGACTCCCCATAGGGGATTGGTCAGGGGAGTGAGCTGGTGGAATAGAGAGCCAATCAACAGCCTACTGAAATATTGGTTAAGGTTTAAGAAACCAATTACTGTAAGCCGGTTAGGTTTGAAGGACCCAATCAGTGTTTGCCAGCAGGATTGGGCGGGCAGACTAGGCGTAAAAGCCCCTAAGTAAACCCCGGCAGCGGCAGCCTGTTTGGGCCCCTTTATGTTGTGTTGGAAGGTTTCTTGTCCTCTATAAACAATTGCATTGTTGCTTTGTCTTTTCAATGATCAGTGAATTCATTCTTTGATTCCTTAGACCAAGAGTCTGATGAAGAGAAAAATTAGTTATCAATACCAGAGATGCAATTATTGCCGTAATATTAGGTAATTAAAAGTGCGCTCTCCCTATCTTTGATTTGGTTTTGAAGTTGGGGACAATTTTGCTGAATCGTTTCACATTTAGTTACCAAAATACTGAGTAAAAGACATTTGGTATCTGGTTTGGAATTATAAATCATACTCCCAACGACTCGCTTGAACCTATAGTTAAACTTCCGTGGCACACTTAAATTATGTTGATTTTTAAAAAGTAATGACAAAAGAATATACTTACTGTGCTTTGAACTTATTTCAAAAATCATTTAATTAATGATCTTTAAAAAATTTTGTGGCAAGATCCTCTCACTGCACACAGGTTGAAAATCACTGCTCTAAGAGCTTCTTCCTTTTTTTTGAAGATTCAAACGACCCTGCTGATATAGAATGAAAAACAAGGAATGTCACCAAAATGCTTTAAGAATATTATTTTGTTTAGTTTTATGACTTAGATGTAATAATATCTATCACTAGTAACTACCCAGAATAGAACTTTGCAAATTGACCTTTATCATACACAGTTAGGACTCAACATTGACTACGTATTTCAATCCCTTGGGAAGCTTTTAAAAACTAGTACTGATGCGGCCAACCCCAAACCAATCTCTGCAGGTAGGGCTCAAGCATAGATAGTTCTTAAAACTCCTCAGCTGACTCTAGGTAACAGAACTCCATTCCAACTTTGTAGATATCAGGTCTGTAACATCTCTGTCTGGGAAGATTGTTACTCTCTTAGTGATCTTAGCCACTTCTTTCATTGTATGGCCAGACTTGTCTAGTGTTGGACAATTCTGAGACAGAGAAGAATGCAAAGAGATTGAAGATTGGAGCTTTCTCGGCCTAAGAGAAGAAAGGAAGTGCATGTTAATATCATAATATCCTGTTTTGGAAAGGGAGGTAACCTTTCTATTCCTGAATTATTTCAGTAGGTTAATAAACCTTAAGGTATTGCTCTATTAACTACTCTCCTTACTCTGCCAACAATTAGGATTTGAAAACATTAGACCCTTGTTTACATCCTCTGTAAATCAGCACTGATTTGTTTGTCCCCTGGGATTTAACTAAAAGCAGTGCTCAGTTGCACACACATTTTAAAAAACTGAACTACACAAATTGATTAAAAGATATAAAGTAAAATTTCTAATCCCTAGAAAATGCCTCTAAATGTGTGCATAGTTCATTATGAAGGGTAATAGATTCCACCAAAATTTTTCCTTTTTGGTTAAAAACAATAATTGATTTCTTCTCCCCACCTGCAACATGAGTCCATAGGCTTTAGAATGCTTATTGCATAATGGGCAAAAGAGGTCAAATCTTTTCTTTCAGTAGAAGACATGCCCTTTAAATTTCTTGCCAGGCTAAGTGACATATGAGATAATGTACATCCACTAAGATTTCTATAACTGGATGTGATATCCTTGGCAACAAAATTCCACCAAATGAAAAGCATCAGATTGCACAGAATGGTGTTCATAGCCAGTGGGTCTCCCCATCGACTTCCCTGGAAATTATGCCAAGATAAAAGGCTTAGAGTTTCCACTGCTGCTTCTTGGTTATAAATTGCAGGTTTTTGAGCTCTCTCATTAGACTAGGAAAGTTGATTGCCTACAGTAAGCTTCTCTGACTAACGCTGGCAGCCTTGAGCCCATTCCCGATCCACCAGCACAGAAGTCCTACTTCAAGTTAATTAACTCGTATTCTGCCTGAGTCTGTCTCTCTTTAACATTCCTTTGTTTTTCTCTCTGTTCTGTTTTTCCATTTACTTGTTCTCCCATTCATAGCTTTCCTACCTCCTCCCCCAGGCAGAAAATAAGCTACATAAAAATCATGCATTTAGGGGCAAAGTCAGGAGACAGCGAAGCACAGAAGTAACAATATTGAGTAGGGGCAGAAGGAAGATTTTTTAGACCATGTCTTACCTAAGTCAGGTAAGCATTAAACACAAAGTATCAAAATGGATGCATAGATGCCAAAAAGTATATGGGATTTAGTGTAAAAATCAGTGACTTTGTGGACCGAGAGCTAAAACAATGATATAGTTCCTTTATAATAGGATCTCTTGTTTCTTTGTTTGTTTGTTGTCTTAAGAGACAGTGAGGAAGGGCAGCCATCAGATAAGGTGGCTTGTTTCAGCTGCTCTCTCAGGAGACTCAGTAGAGGCAAAACACACAGCCAGTAGCGTCCTCCCTCCCCCACCTTTCTGCTACACCTTCAGAATTGCAACCTGGGAACCAGGGGCATAACCAATCAGAAACAGAGATCAAAAGACCACAAACCCCACAGATGTTCATTTGCCTGGCCTTTATTCTCTTTACCTTCACTGATAACCCAAACAGGAAGTTGAAAATGTGCTGTTAAGAATATGGCACGGAACAGAGAATCTTGGCTGTTTAGCTTCAACATTCGGAAGCACCTCCGTTCTCCACAAGGCAGAGGTGAAGACTTAAGTACAATATATTGATGAGATAATAACCAGGAAAATGGCATCTAATAATAATAGCAGTTATACTTAAGTACTCGCTAAAATGCTACTGTGAAGTAGATAGTACTATTATTTTCACCCCTCCCATTTTAGAAATGAGAAGATTAACGTACAAAGTAATTATATAAAATGTGTGGGCAGGCACAGTGGCTCATGCCTATAGTCCTAGTACTCTGGGAGGCTGAGGCAGGTAGATTGCCTGAGCTCAGGAGTTTGAGACCAGCCTGACCAAAAATGAAACCTTGTCTCTACTAAAAACATAAAAACTAGCCTGGTATTACAGTGGACACCTATAGTCCCATCTACTCAGGAGGCTGAGGTAGGAGGATCGCTTGAGCCTAGGAGTTTGAGGTTGCTGTGAGACCTCTGATGCCATGGCAGTCTACGCAGAGTCTGCGCAGAGTCATACAGCTAGCAAGTGGCTTACCTGGCATTTGAACCTGCTCTGAGGACAATGCTTTAAACCTTTAACCTATGATTCTGTTAACCTTTCAGGAAATTCTATGCCTTACAAAAAAAGATTAAATACTTGCAAATTTTTTAAAGAAGAATAGTGTAATGCGAGCAAATGAAATATTTCATTTGGGCAGGGTATAAAATAATCCTTTAATAACATAAATCAGTCAAAGATCATCTGAATTGTTTTGTTGCTTTGTAAATATTAAAATATTAATTAAACCTCTATTTTAAAATCCTGTCTTTTAATTATGAAATAATATATATTTGTTCTATCTTGATACCATTCTCTTTTCCCTCATTCCAATAGAGATCCTGAAAAATGGAAAAGTTCAATATTTTGAATTTTTTAAGATCTCTGTTCTTGATATCAAGGAATAGAGGAAAAGACGTACACGGTATTAACTAAGCCTGGCTTTGGATTGGTACCTCTTTGGAGTTCAGTTATGGAAGGAAAATGGTTAATGTTGAAGCTCTCAGAGAGGCCGAATAGCATGAACATTCCTGAACTCATAGGCGACACAGCCATTTGGGCTGTGAGTGAATTTTGGAGGAATCCTGAAAGGACTTTGCTGGTAACAGAGATGTCCATGTAACACTGAAGCTCTCAGAATATGTCAGGTGAAGTAAGAATTGATGTTTTCATAAAGACAAGTTAACCTCAGCTCTTTTTATGTGATGAGAATACTCTTTGAAGTTCACACGACCAGAAACCGGTCCTTACTCCTCCATTAAGGGCTGTCTACCTAGAGAAAAGGAAAAATCTTGTTCTTCATTTTCCGATCTATAAAAACAATCAATGGAATAAATAATGGTTGCTAACCCCTTTGATAGTCAGCTGTAAGCTCAAAATCTTTCTCTTGAGCAATATGCAGACATAAATGCAATGGAGTTCCTGGAGCGCTAAACCAGAATCCAGACCAAAAAAAAAAAGTTATTTAAGTCCCTCAAATTCTTTGCACTACTTAGTCTGGTGATTCTGTTAATTGCAATGCTGAGAAGCTGAGCTACAGTGGGTCTATTCCTTGTTTAGGGGCATGGGAAGGCCTACACAGAACACGGAGGACAGTGTCAAGAAGGCGACTGGGCTCCTGAGGGCAGGCACTTCATGGAGATAGGAGGTCATTGGAGAGAGGCTCTTTTCTGTGCTGAAGACAATTCTGCTTGCAGGGGAGGAGCGTGAAGAGTTTAGTTTTGCTCCCCAGCTTTAGTATACTGTGCTGTGTGCATCGGTCCAGCCTGTCTAATCAGGATCTCATTAAGGAAAAGCTTAGCATTGTTCAAGTTCTCTTTCCCACAACAGAGCTAAAGGTAAACAGCAGCCAAAGATAAACAAGGAACATTGCTTTTTCCTGCGTTGTACAATAGTAAGTATAATTTATTGACAATATTGTTGGTGGTATAAATACTGAAATCATACAGTGACCTTTTTTTAAGGATATGCTGACTTCTATGCTTTATCATACCAACTAGCAGACTTTGTTTTGTTACTAAAACAACATTTATTTTCCAAATCAGGGTTTCTTAAATAGCAGGCTTTGAGGGCTTGGAGGACAACAAGTGACCCACTTGGCTATTCAGGGCCAGCTTTCTTTTGTTCTGTTTTTACTTTTAATTCTTTAAACCAACGAATGGCTGAATTTCAACTTTTCTCTACTTTTATTTCTTGCAAAAGAAGTAGAAAAGATAGACTTGTGAGTAAAGAAAAGAAGAGCTCTACATCCCTGCGCCTTCATCTCCTTTGAGGTCATCTAGAAAGGTCATGCTTTACGAAGAGATTGCTACCCAAATCCCCAAAACTGTGAACCAATTCCAACATTCCCTTCTCTCTCTCATATCCAACTATCTCCATAAACCCAGATGGAGGACCTGACTCCACAGAACCAAGGCTGACCTGCATTGCAGTCCTGATTTGTGCAAGAAAATTAGATTTATCTACTTCCAGTTCCTTCTTGGTTGATAGCTTATCTACTTATGGATGTATTTAGAAACAGCTTTAAACTGGCTTTGATACCCTTAAAGTTGGTCTTGATATCATTTTGCTACTTCTTCGTCTCAATCCACACCCTGCTCCTGAGCTAATTTTCCCAGTTGCTGGTGCCAGTGTATGTGTAGTACTATATGTGCCCAGACTTACTAACACACTAGACCTACCCTAACCATCCTGTGACATCTTGCTCTGCCCCAGTTTAAGCTATCTCTGCCTTCAAGGACCAGCCTTTTTCAATGCAGCCGTTCTAGGAGGGCTTACCAAACATGACTGAGCCAAAGTCCATCAAATGGAAAACTTGAAGCTTTTTTCTTTAGTTTGTTTTTTTTTCCCAGAAATATACCATAGGTACAATTCAGCTCCCCTTTCTAATTCATCATTCATAAAAATCGGAATAAATATACTCTTTCCATTCACGTTTTTACATTCTTCATGAACTACACAGAGTATTAATTTATGTAAGTATACCGCTCTTTCTTTAATTTACTTGTTTAATATGTATGTTTTAGAGATCATTCCAAATGACACACATACCTTTAATCATTTAAACTGTTCTTCTGTATGCCAAGATATGAATATAATATAATTTATTTCTCCAATTTATCAACAGACATGTAGATTTTTCTGAATTTTTCATTGTTATAAAGAGTGGTTCAGTGGACACATTTCCATATGCATGTGTGCACAAGTTCTCAGGAACATAGAACTAAAAGTGCAATTACTGGAATTTATGTAGATATATCTCAAATACTAGTAGACATTGAAAAATTACTCTCAAAAATTCTTGCAACACTTTGTACCCCACTGGCTGTGTTGGAGCACATCCTTACAGCTTTACCAACATAGGGTGGGTGCCTTGCCCTTTCAAATATGGTAGTTGCCCATTTATCTTATTATTTTTTCTTATTGATTTGTGGCTTTATGTAACTTTTTTTATGAATATAATCATTTGTCAATCAAGTATATTATAGATGTCTGCTTTTTGTTTTCCTCTTTTAAATTCTACATATCAATGATGTTTTCAAGTTTGATGCAGTAATATTAACCAATATTTTTCTTTAACATGATTTGGAAATCATCTACAGCATTTTAATATCATAATCTTTTACAATGCCTTCTGAAATATTTAAAGTTTTACAGTTTACACTTAGATATTATGCATCTGGAATGTATTTTGTGAATGGTGTCAAGTAAGCATCGTTTATTGAGTAATATCTCTTCCTCTATTTATTTCTCATGTACTAAAATTCCCATTCCCACGTTGGTAGGCTCTCTGTTCTGTTCCATTTGCTTATCCTATACTAACACCTGGTATTTTAATGGCTATCTGTTATTTCTCCTTTAATCTTTTAATGATGAGATTATGTTGATAAATACATATCCAATGCAAATTGTTAAACAATCTTTGAAATCCATGGATACCCCTTTATTTTAGTGCACTCTTGATTCAAATTATTAACATTTAATTTAAATCTTTTGCTGTGTTCATAAGCGACACTGGTTTGTAATGGTTCTTTTTAATATATATTTGGTCTCTAAATCACCAAAGCATCAAAAAATGAGGTGGTGAGACTGGTACAATTTGTATGAGACTGGGTTGTCTGTTGCATAAAGGTAACATTTGCCTGCAAAACCTTGTCTATCTTAGGGGTATGGGGAAAATTTTGACTCTAATTCTTTAACAGTTCTATCTAGTCAAATTTTCTATCTTTATTGAGTCACTTGTAGAGTTTTTTTTTCTAGAAAATAGTTTATCTAAGTCCTCAAATTTATTGGCATCAGAGGATTCATATCTCTTACATCTAAGGTTATTTCCCCCTTCTTGTTCTTGATGTTGTTTTTGAGACTCCTTTCTTTTTATGTTTATTAAGCTTATTTATTCATTAGGAAGTGTTTACTGGCTACTGTTCTAGTTGTTGGGGAGACAGCAGTGAATAAGAGAGGGATTAAGAGAAGACAGACACATGCAGAATTATCAGAGAGGGATAGGTTCCATGAAGAAAATCAAGCTGTGTAATAGGGTCAGGTCTGACCAGGACCCAGTGGGCTTTTTTAGATAAGTAGTGCTCTTGTTAAAATGTAATCTCCAGAGCAGCAATATTGAGGGGTGGGCCCTTTAAGAGGTGACTGGACTATAAGGCTCTGCCTTCATGAATGGATTCTTTTTTTTTTTTAATGATCAGTGATGCCAAAGATGATTAGTATCTTTTCAAAGAAGTAGCTTTTTAAACAATTATATTTCATTTATGTAATCAATAAATTTTATTGAGTAATTACTATGTGCCAGACTCTGTTCTGATTGATTGGTATACATACACATAAACACAAAACAGTGAAAAATAAACAGATCTGAGATACTTGCTTTTGTGCAGTTTGTGAGGCAGAGGTGAATTTTAAAAAACCACCCAAAACATAATTATATGAGATATTAAAAGAGACTAGATGCTATAAAGAAAATGGGGCAGGGCGAGCAGGATTAGAAATGCTTCAAGCTGGGAGAGGCACGAGGGTTGTGACTTTAGAGAAGATGGACAGGAGAAATATCACTGAGAAGATGAGATCTGAGCAAAGGTTTAGAGGGAAGAACGTTAGCCGTGTGAGTATCCGGGAAGTAATATTCCTGGCTGGGGGAAAGGCCAGCCATAAAGCTGCAGCACTCTGGGCCTGTCTGGGGACGGCAGAGATGTCACAGTGGCCCAGCAGAGTGAGTGAGAGAAAAGGGGGAGGAGAAATCAAAGAAGTGGTTAGCATGATGACTCTGAGTTCACACGGTGAGGACTACGGGAGGAAAGACATACTCTGACTTATAGTTTCAAATGCCCGTGGAAGCCCCGTTGAGAAGTTAGGAGACTGTTGCATTAGTAGAGGCAAATGATGGTCCCTTGGGGCAAGGTGAAGGCAGTGAAGGTGTCAGTGAGCCTGGCCTTCTGTCTCTGCTGTTTGTTTTTGTTTCACTGATACTGGCTTATATCTTTATTATTGGCTTCTTCTTATATTCAGTACTTGAATATGTAACCACTTTGCTTATCTTTTTATTCTATGAATTATAATTCAATATCTTTGATTAAGTCTCTTAATTATGTAATTTATTCTGTCATGGCCTTACTAAATTTTGATGCAAAATCTCCCATTATGATGGTGGATTTGTAAATGTTACTTTATATCATTGTTTGTATTATATTTTTTGAGTCTGTCTTCCTTTCTTCTCTTTTCTTTTATTTTTTTAAGATAGTGGTCCAGATAGTGGTCCTCTTTCTTTTTGAAGAAAGAAGTCCAGGTCCTCTTTTGCCTGACCCCAGTGCATTGGCGTCATCATAGCTCACTGGAGCCTCCAACTCCTAGGCTCAAGAAATCCTCCCACCTCAGTCTCGGAGTAGCAGGGACTACAGGCTCATGCCACCATACCCAGAAAGTTTTTCTTTTTTGTGTTTTGGTAGAGACAGGTCTGGGGTTCCATACCTGGCCTAAGGCCATCTTCTTAGGTGCATTTAGATCCCACGTTGTTTTATTTCCCACATAATTGTTCCTTGATCCATTTCTTTTTTATCTCTATTAATGCTTAAAAGTTTTACTTTTTATTTGGTTTCTTATTAGTATTTCTCTTCTGCCTGGGTATTTTCTGAGCCTTTTAACTTTGTGGGTCATTATTTTAGGTAAATAGAAAATGGCATAGATGTGCATTTGTTTAAAGCCAAACCAGAGCCCTTATTCACTAGTGGGTTTAATCCATTTTACATCCACTGTCATTGCTGATACACTTTGAGTTGTTTCTACTAACTCATTTTGTTTGTTTTTTCTATGAATCAAACTCCTTGTAGCTTCCTTTTTGCTTTTCTTTCGTTGGTGTGTGTAAACACTCCACTTTCTTGCTACTGGTTTGTTATGGTCTTTAAAATATTTATACTTAGCCAAGATTTTTTTTTTTTTACACTCAACATCACCCAATAATTTATTTGGAATCAGAATTAAAAGAACACCTGAGAGCTGTAAAATCTATGTCTGTTCTGAAACTTCTGATTAGTTGTACAACTAATCCATGGCAAATTGCCAAATTAATTTTACTTTATTTCTTCAGGCCTGGGTTTTCTCTATGGCCTGAAATTCAGGATCTTCGAATTTGAAATTAGGGAATGTATTCACATCTGCTTTACCATGCATTTGCTTAAGCTTAAAAATCTCCTGCCCAAGTCTTGCTGATATGCAGGGCCAGCATCAACAGGTCCTTGTGAAGCCTCTAACTTAAATCCATATTCTCTAATTGTGTCCATGAAGAGTCTCTGCAGAGGACCAAGTTCCTCATTACTGTAAATGTCACTGCTGTAACACCAATGTTCCTCCACAAATGGACTAAGACTGCCAGTGGAGTGATGGAGGAGAACCTGGAGAGCTCTGAAGAATCGTGGTGATTCTGTGTTACCTGCACTCAGTCCTGAGCTGCCAAAGCCACCTCCACAACCACTGTTCTACTTCCAGCCCTCACTTAGCCAAGACTTTAAAGTTAATAGTGTCTTTATCTTCTTCATGGGTAAGACAAGGCCCTTTATTTCTTTGTGTGATTTATAATTTTATTTGATTTTTTTTAACTTTAGAGAAGCATCATTTTTATAGGAATTTCTCATGCTCTTTTTTAGTATCCTACATCACTTATAGATTCCAGGCAAATTATCTTAATTTCTCAGTTAGATGTTCCTGATCTATATGAATCGTGTGAATTTGCCCCTACTTGAGGCAAGATTTGGAGTTCAGTAACTATTTGCCACTTCTTTTTTTTTTTTTTTTT
>NW_003852412.1:24398309-24413549 GCF_000181295.1 Otolemur garnettii
TCCCCCTGGGTAGAGTGCCATGGCATCACGCTCACAGCAACCTCCAACTCCTGGGCTCAAGCGAGTCCCCTGCCTCAGCTTCCCAAGTAGCTGGGACTACAGGCGCCCGCCACAACGCCTGGCCATTTTTTGGTTGCAGCCGTCGTTGTTTGGCGGGCCCGGGCTGGGGATTCGAACCGGCCACCTTAGGTGTATGTGGCTGGAGCCTTAGCCGCTTGAGCCACAGGCGCTGAGCCACTATTTGCCACTTCTCTAGGGCAGTGAGCAAAGATTTTTCTGGCTCCCCCTTGGCAGCCATTCATGGCTCCTAGATTTCTGCATGGAATCCAGTGCCAGCAACCTGCAGGCCTCACCCAGGCATTAAACTCTGTCCTCCAGGTTCCAAGTGCTCTGTGAGCCACCAGGCTGTGACTGCTAGTGACCAATGTGACATTTTGTTGTGGCTTTATTTTGGCACATGAGGATTTACGGTTTTAAATTTTGAGTGAGAGTATGAATTTAAAATTTATTATTTTCCTTTTTTCCAAGCAATTTATTTGTTTGGTGCAGAAGGGAGATTCTCACATATTTGGTACTGTGAATCATGTTGACTTAAAGTCCATCCTCCCATTTTTACTTTAAACTAATACTCAAATATTAGTGATATTTTTTGCACTTCCTAATGCTACCTTCAGAGGCATTATTCATTTCAAATTTCTTTTTCTTTTATTTCGAATTGCTAAATATTTAATTCATTTATATAAAGAGAATAAAGTTTAGGATGCAGAAATACCTAACCAACTGCATTTTGATTTTATATATAAATACGAAATTTTTTGAATTGTAAACTTTGCATTTAACATTCGGTCGAGTGTTTCCAATAACAAGGGAACAGTGATCTCTTTCTGTCCTCTAAACCTTCCACAATGCATCTACAAGGCCCAGCCTAGAGTAGTCCAAGAGGTTATGCAATTTTAAAAATCTTAGCATTTTGCTGAGACTTCTGAGAACCAGTCACGGTTAGTCTGAGTATAGACACAGGACGTGTCAATCCAAGGTGGTCTGGTTTACAAACGTTAAGCAGGTTAAACGTGTGCCGAACATGACACTTGTGGAAGAATCCAGCTCAGTGCACAGATTCATTCACCTTTCTCACATCTCTCGTCAACATCTGAAGAAAGGTTCAAGGAGGGTGACATGCCCTGGGAGACTAGGGACATAATTAATCTGTTTTGTTTTGGGAAAGGATGCCTTTCAGAACTTTCTTTATCAAATGCTGCATTCTCCCAGGGTCATCCTTGCAAAGCTTTGAAAGCTTGGCCTGATTCTCCATCGCAGAGAGGTGGGGACACAGTCCTCCCAGTATCTCCACAAGCACGTGTGCTCTGGACCCTCTTTTCCCCCCATCCTTCCTCTCCACTGTCCACAGACACGTGTCCTCTGGACCCTGCTTTCCCCACATCCTCAGTCCCACTCTGGGTCTAGTTTCTTTCAGATGTCGTCTGTCTCTTTTCAGCACAATCCAAAACTTTCTGCTTTACAATCTTTGAGCAGGCTGAACATAGGTATACCATAAAATTTGTAGAGGCATCTGGGAAACCCAGACTCCTTTTTTACATCCTGCCCAGGTCTGCAGGCACAGGGCAGGGTAAGGAGCAGGCAGAGCAGAGTGATGGACGTTTTGTTGGACAGCCTCATTTTTATCCTTATTTTTAAAGCTTCCCCCGTTGTCTGCAACACAGAGACCTTCTCAGCGGCTTTCTCCAGCCCTGCCCTCCTTCCATCCCTTGTCTGCTGCCGTTCCAGTTCCTCCACTCTCACGGCCTCTCTCATGGGCTAGCCCTGAGAAGGAAGCGCATTTTCCTCACTTTCTTTTCAAGAGCAAATCAGCTTGCCCTGGGTCCCGCCTTTTCTTTCTCTCCAGCCCATGCATTTGCCTCCCAATGACTTATTAAGAAGTTCTGCCAAACGTGTTATTTCCCTAAGAAGAATTCTATCAGATTTGAAAATAAGATTTTTCTCTTCCCCAACATATGTTTTAGATCCACTTTATAACTCTTTGTTTAACCCCAATTTTATAAAATGCTTTGATATTACTAGCTTTGGTTTTGTTAAATAATGAAAACTTCTACAATGTAATTCTTGGTAAGCTGTCATTATTTTATATTTATATTAGTTACTAGTGCAATTAAAATCCAATAAAGTAACACACCTAGATCATTGTGAAACAGCAAAAGGAATTTTTAAAAACTTGACATTTTCAATCAAGTTGTGAAGCCCAGGTAGCTTGAGTATCACTGTCACAGATTACTCCATGTGGTGTTTGCCTGCCTAGTTTTAAATCTTCCTCCTTCACTTACTAGCTGCATGACCTTAGGCAAGTTATTTAACCTCTCTGTTCTTAAGTGTCCTCATCTGTAGCATTCAATAATCATAACTAATAATAATTTTGCCTCACATAGATATTGTAAGTAATAAAAGTAACAAATGAGTTAACAGGTGTAGAACTTGTAGAACAATGTCTGGCACTGAGTAGCGACTCATACAGGGTGGCCATAAAGTTCGTGTGCAATTTTAAATTGTACGCAAACTTTATGGCCACGCTGCAAATATACATATGTGCACATGCGTGTGTTAGCTGAAATTCACACATATCTCAAAGAGTTAGAACAAATCATGAGATAAAGAAGGCTGACAGATTAGGATTTTAGATTAAGTATTATAGAAATCTGGTATAAAAATATGCTTAATGAAGAAATCACACTTTAATATAATTGAGTAAATTTACAGTATTCTTAAGAAGGTAAAGCATGTACCCTCAAGTGTTTCTTAATGTTTCTTTTTAAAATCTGACAAAAGCAATTTTCTCAATTTAAGAACCATGTTAAAGCAGTGCCTCCAGGGTGGGGGATTCACAGTGCTTGTGAAGCTTCATCCTTGTACCTCAGACAAAAAATTAGAATATTTCTAAATGTTAAAAATCATAAAACATAGGCGACCTTCTTCATCAGGACTCTGATGGTCTTAAATTTTACCCTACTTGCTGGCTAACAAATGAGCTTGCCATGGTCCCATGAAGACTGGCAGTTATGAGAATGTAGGGTCAGAGACACAGCAATTATGTTACTCAAGGCACAGCTCCAAGTTCACATCAGTTCTCCTGGCTCTGAATACCCAGGGGGAGCAACACGGAGCAGCCCAGGGGGGGTGCTGGGCGCACTGGATTCACAGCATTTTATAATGAGTACAGGCAAATCTGCTTGACCTTTGCAGTGAAGGTCACTTTTTTTTAACACTAGATAAAACAAATCTGCCCTCTGCTCTAAAAAAGCACTGTTTCTGTCTTCCAAAGTGGCTTGTATTTTCTTGAAAAGTCGGTCCAGAACAAAAGTTATCCATGCCTCTGCTTTCCAAGCCATTCAGAAACAAAAGACACTCATGGGGAATTGTCTTTCAACATTTGCCCCATCAAGTCAGGGAGGAGAAATATCGTCATACCTTAGTTGGAGGACAGATAAAGTTAGTTGTATGGATGGATAGATAGTTAATGATCTTTTTGCTGTAATCAAGGGAAAAAGAAAGGTGCTTGCCCTCAGGAAGCTCACAGTCTAGTGATAACGGCAGAATTTAAACAGATAAGCCTTAAAATGATTCATTGCAATTTGAATAAATTCACCAAAGGAGATGAAACAAATTTATGAAATTGTGTTGGAGGGGACTCAATCAAGGTCCCAGTGTCAAAGAAAGTGACATTTAAAAACAAGGCCTAACAGAGTACAGGATAAATATCCCTAATCAGAAATGCTCCAAAAGTTGAAACTCATGTGTGGCAAGTCATAGTCAAAATGCCCTCAACCTTTGTTTCATGCGCAAAATTATTCAAAATATTGTATAAAGTCACCTTCGAGCTATGTGTGTAAAGTAGATATGAGAAACATAAATGAATTTCATATTTAGACTTGGGTCCTAGCCCAAGATATTTTATTATGTGTATTCACTATTCCAAAATCTGCAAAAATCCAAAGTCTGAAACACTGTTGCTGCAAAGCATTTTGAGCAATGGATACTCAACCTGTAGTTGGAATGATCAGGTTGAGAGCAGGTCACTCAGTGTTCTGGGGTGAAGGGAGAACCTGTGGAATGAAGGAACCCTGTGTTACTGAGGGAACTGCAGGAAGACCAGGTTCCCAGAGCAGGGTGGGTAAGCTGGAGCCAGACTGCATTTGGGACTCCATCATGATGGCAATGCAAAGACATTGAAGGGTTAAGAAGAGAATGACCTCATTATTTTTGCATTTTAAAAGCCCCCCGCCCTCTCCCATTGTATAAGGGACCAGTGGGGAATGGGGTAAATGCAGGCAGTGGAGTTGAGAGCTTGTGGCCCTAAACCAGGCAGGCGGTGATAGTGACCCACCTATAAACAGTGGTATTGTAGATGAAGAGAAATTAATGGATTCAAAACACACTGTTATCAAGTGTAATTGTCAGATTGTGGTGATTGATTTGATTTAGAGGGAGAAAAAGAAAATGGTGGATGATTCTCAGATTTCCGGCATGGGCAACTGCTCAGGCAGAGTGCCTAGAAAGAATTAACTAGCCTCGTGGGGATTTATCTCATAAATTCACTTCTATTTCAGTGGCAGCAAGCAGTTTAGATATACACACATAGGGAACCTGATTCTCTCCAGAGCCCTAAGAACTAACTTTGGTGCAGATGAAAAACGAGCTGCAGGGAATTAAGATGTCATGTGCACCTTCTGGCCTTAATATACAGGTCTTTTGTGCTTGAATTCACAGAAGAAAGAATATTTTTGTGCTATCAGTTGGTTAAAAATTACACCTTGGATTTTCCCAGTAGGATGACCCTTTGAAACTGCATAATTGAAATTAGGGTATAAAGTCCTCCCTGATGCCCCACCTCTTGGTTCTCATGGGGCCGATGTCCTTCACTGATGCTGCATTACTGCACGTAGACATTCCGAATTTATAGTTAATGTTCAACCACATCATATATTGAGCCTGAGGTTCCCAATGTATAAGTTATTCCTTGGGATTAAGGAACTCTCAGAAGGATCTTCTTGGAGTATTTAAGCGAGACCCCATCTCTACTAAAAATAGAATAACCAGCTGGACATGGTGGTGCATGCCTGTAGTCCCACCTATTAGAGAGGCTAAGGCTAGAGGACCACTTGAGGCCAGGAGTTTGGGGTTACTGTGAGCTGTGATGGTGCCATGGCATTCTACCCAGGGCAGCAGAGTGAGATTCTATCTCAAAACACACTAAAATGCAGTTGACAGAAATCTAACTCAAGCCAGCATAAGAAAACAGGTCGCTCATGCAGGTAAACACTTCCTGAGCAGGGTGGGATTCAGGCAGCTCTGGATACAAAAGGTACCTCAGGGGTGCTGCCTTGCACTATGATCCCCTCCTAGAGTCCTCTCTTACTTTCATTTTTGGGTAGACTTTCTCCAAAGAGCAGAAAAGAAGCCACTGGTAGCTGTAGGTCTACATGGTCATCTGATTTCTCGGTGGAGAAGTGTGTTACTTTCCCACCATGAAAATGGGAAGACTGTCTGGGTCATGTACTCACCTCTGAACTGCTGTGATTGTCCAACCTGGGTAACCGTTTGCCTTGACCAGTCTAACCTGAATTATATTTGGTTCTGGCTCGAATCTGTTCTCCATAACAAGAGAGGATATTGTGCCAGGATAGGGGGAAGGAAAGTAGATGGATATTCAGCCTAACAAGTAGACAGTGAATGTCCATTGCAGTAAGTAAATTGGGAAACTGCTGTACCTTTGCATCAGAATGATTCAAAATGAAATTCAAGGCTCGGCGCCTGTGGCTCAAGCGGCTAAGGTGCCAGCCACATACACCTAAGGTGGCGAGTTTGAATCCCCAGCCCAGGCCCACCAAACAACAATGATGGCTGCAACCAAAAAATGGCTGGGCACTATGGCGGGCGCCTGTAGTCCCAGCTACTTGGGAGGCTGAGGCAGGAGACTCACTTGAGCCCAGGAGTTGGAGGTTGCTGAGAGCATGATGCCATGGCACTCTACCCAGGGGGATAGCTTGAGGCTCTGTCTCAAAAAAAGCAAAACAAAACAAAATGAAATTCAAATAAATTCAGTGTAATTCAAAATGAAATATAGAATTACAAACTTAGATAATTAAAACAAGGCAAAGAGATATAAAATTAATAAAAGGTAATTAAGTAATATACACAAAAATATGGAAAGACTGTAGTATTTTGATTGTGAATCAATAGGCATCAACATTTTTAAAATAAGAAAATATAAGGATGAATTAAAACTATGCATAGGGTGGTGCCTGTGGCTAACGGAGTAGGGCGCTAGCCCCATATGCCGGAAGTGGAGGATTCAAACCCAGCCCCGGCCAAAAACTGCAAAAAAAAAAAAAAAATATATATATATATATATATGTATGTATGTATAGAATATGGGAATGATGATTTGATTTTGCTAATTTACTATCTTTAAATTACATCCCTGTATCTAAGGTAGGACTCCTCAGCTAAAGAAAAAGACTAAAAACAACTTGAAAAGGTCCAGAAAAGTTCTATGATGATGAATAGTGGGTAGAAAATAAAATTTAAAAGTCAGTAACTATGTATACAGTGCATTGTCTATGCAAAATAAGGCCTTTCGAGGAGGGTAAAGGATGTGAAAGTATTGCCGTAGTAAACGAGAAATGTAATGCTTTTCTGTATGTGATTCTAAACCAGGGAAAAAGTGGCTATTTTAAGTTCAAGCTGACATATGAAGCATTTATATCAGAGATAAAGACTATTTTTCCAAACTAGGAGTTAATAGATGCAGGGATCGTTGAAGGTAGAGTTCCTGCTCAGATGTTTGGCTGCACTGTCTGCTCAGTAATCTTGGGTTGTGCAAATTTGCATTCTGGCAACTAGAGCAAAATAGACTCAAATAATTCACTCACTTGTTAATTCTCTGTGTGTGGATCTATTAAACAAATGGCATATGTATTTGCTATATTTATACTGGACTTGTCATCAGACACATAGCTGACTCCCTGACTTCCAGCTTTCCAGCTGCGGTGTTTCACTGCATAGAAGCGGGATGTGCTACTGGAAGATCATGACAGTGTGATGTGGGGATAATTATCATTTATCTGCAGTTTTGAATTATCATCCATTGTCTCCGACTATTTTCATTAACCAAGAGCTCATTTTAGCAATAATTATGAAAGATGGAGTTTATTAATATTATTAAGTAATGCTGAATAAGAAGCACATTATCATAGCATGTTTATGGACTCATAGGCTCAATATTGAATTTGGGCAAAATGGAACTGAGCAATAGAATTTGGGTTCAGCAAAGAAATGTAAGGCCGCCTTCGACCCAATATTCTCTTCTGCTCTGGTCATTTCATTATTTAAGTGATGACGCTACTGAGGCCCAGCTAAGTGACTTGCTCAATGTGCAGGAGCAGAAACTGACTAGAACCTACTTGAAAGAAGAAAACTTCCTGAATCTAGAGGGAAGTTTCCAGAAATCATGTCCTAACATACATGTTGATTTCAATTGGTCAATACAGTCTCTACCTTCTTATCATTGTAACAGCAATTCATTAGCCATTTAAGGAAAATACTAGACTTGAAGATAACTTAGGCAATGTGACTGAAATTAGCTCTCCAATTTGGAGTTAGTTTTAAAGATGAAGAAATTTCAAAGTTGTTTAACTTCTTTACAGATTGTCTTAAGACTGAGGCTCTTAGTTTTAGCGATTTACCACTAACACAGGTACCGCTGTTACCTAATTATGCTAATCCACACACCACTGACCCAGGAAGATCTGCTCATTTTGTTAAAAGATTTCCCAAGCCCAAGTTGAACATCTCTGAAATCAATTGAGTAGTTAACGCATTATGAAAGGATTGTGCTTTACTACAGAAAATATTTTTAATAATAATAACAATCAAAAAGTCATAGTTTTGAGAGTAATTATAAATGACAGTGAATTATTCTGACTGTCACTGTATACTCAACATATTAAAAATACCACCTTTCTTCTAGTTACCTTTCACGTTAGGGCCAGAACTGTCCATTTTGACATGAGGAGACAAGCCCACCATGTTGGAAATTCAAACAAATGGTACATTGCTTAAGCAGGATAAAATTCTGAGTTTTAGCCAATCACATTGCAGAGAGCTATCTTTAAATATTAAATCAGGATAGTTTTGTCTGAATAAAATTTTGGCATTCGAAAATAGAGCAGTCTTTATAAAATACCCTATACATTAGAAGACAATCTCTGTCCTGTTTCTTTATGTAGTTGTAAAATAATGTATGTCAGGGCTTTAACAAACTTGTGCTTGTAGTTTGTAAGTAGGAGTCACCCTAGAAAGCGGCCTCTGTGACGCTTGAACATGTGATTCAAGTGCTGAAAGGGCTCACTGTTTTGCTCCAACTCTTTATTGAGATTCTTAAATTCTGATTTCTGGATTTTTTTTTTTTACTTCCCAAGAGAACAAACAAGCTCTAGTGTGAGTCAATAGCAGCCTCAAGCATTTTTATTAATGTTTGCTCACCAACAGCCTGGGCTTTGTGTGGTTGCTTTGTCCCATTCAGTGTGTATTTGCAATTTCCTGTTCACCATCTGGGAAAGCCAGATGTAACTTATGAGCAGAGCTACCGAAGTTCCATCTCTACGTCATTGTCAGATATAATCAAAGAAGTAAATCTCTGACATGTTGTTGGCTGTAATAGCATAGAGGTGTCCAGTGTCTGGACACATCCATTTGTGTTCATTTTCTTCTAGAGGAATTTTTATTCCAGATGTAGTTCTATGAAGTATAATATTGGTTCCAGCTGATGAACCTTAGCTGTTTTTAAAGCTAATATCTTTGTATCTTGATGGTGGTACTCTTTCAGGCTGTAGAAGTTCTTGCTAGAACTTTTATAAGGAGACATTGCCCAGTGCCCCGCCCCAGAAGCCTCCTTGTTTAGAGAGGCAGCGTAGCCCCATATTTGGAGAAGGGAGTCTGGAGCCAGACCGGGACTCTTGCGCTCAGGTTCAAATTCTGGTTCTGCTTCCTCCTAGGTTAACCATGAGAGACTAAATAACATCTCTTAACCTTAGTGCCCCCACTTGTGGGGATTTTAATGCTAGTCATGATCTTCTAGGATTATTATGAGAATTAAACGAGTTATTCTAAGTGATTACTGAGACGAGTGCTTACTTAGCACGTAGCGAGTGACACTCGGGTTAGGTACCTTCGAGATGCTCCTGTCTCAAGGCCTCCGCGTTTGCTGTCTCCCCTCTCCGCCATGTTCTTTCAGATATTCACACAGCGTGCCATCTCCAAATGTCGCTCCTCAAAGAGGCCTTCCTTTTCACTCTCTATTTCTGTTTTCTGTTTTATTTTTTGTAAAGCCCTGATCACCACGCAATATTATATTTGATACTTAGTTCATAATTCTAAATCTCTATTTCTTGGGAAAGAATGCAGTCTTACTGAGGTCTTTTCTGTGGTCCTGACTCCTCTAGTGTAGAACAGCATCTGGTGTACACACCGTAGGTACTCAAGAAATATTTGGTGAATGAACAAATGAATGAAGAAATTGTTATGGAAATATATTTACCACCAGAAATATATTATATACAGAAAGATACCTACATACAGAAAGATATTACCGACATAATGCATTTCTGTAGGTGCATGAATTAGATCCTGGTGTTAAAGTATGCTGAGAATGTGTTGGTGACTACCAAGGTCATATGTCCCCTCAGAGTGTCTGCAGTGATGAGCCTGATCTTTTGGTTAGACTTCTCAAAGTCAATTTTGTTTTCAGTATACATGAGGTTAAGCATATACTTGAAACAGAAACAGAAAATGGTACAAATGTAAAAAACTTAGACATCTCATCACACAGATAGCATTTTCTGTCATTGGTAAAGAAAATGTCAGTTTTTTAAAGGAGTAATCACTTAATATATTTTTTCAGTATTGCTGTTAAAAAGTATTTTCCCATTTTCAATTTTGAATCATTCAACAATGAATAGTCGTCAGAGCTGTTGCTCTGCTTTATCACAGGGTAAAATAGCCAAAGAGTCTTGAATCAAAGCAGATTAAGTAAAAATGGGGAATGTCAGAAAAAATGGAAGACCTTCTAACCCCCACCAGAACCACATTTGCTTTGATATTATTATTTCAATATTGTCAGATGAAAATAAACTGACTTTGCCTTTTGGAATTTTATCCAGGTACAGACTGACAGTACCTTAAAGATAAAAGAACAAATGTTTCTTGTTTCATGTACAAATATGTCTAGCCTGAGTGGGATACAAAAATGCCTAAGCTCAAGTCTTGTTTTTGAAACACTTATAGTCTGTTTGGAGCAACAACACACAAAAACCGTAAGAGATCAGTGTGTATCAGTAAATCATTGGTTTCTACAGAAATTCAGATGACAGAAACATTTACTCTGAGGAAGAATTTGAGGGAAGAGTAATGCATTAGCTAAGCTTTAAAACATATCAATAGGGAGCTTGAAAGGAGATGAGTACATTGCATGCAGGAAGAACAGCTTGAATAAAGATAAAATGGCCAAATTAGTATGACCAAGAAGCCAGGGCAGGTGGTTTAAAGCAGGCATCATCCAGTGGCCTGAACTTACTATGCCAGGTTATTGATAACCTTAGAAATGTAAATTCCACCTTGCTCGGGCCAGATTCCTATATGTCTATTGAAGTTTTCCAGTGAATTCTAGTAAGCTGGAAAATATTTGATTTTTTTAAAATATAGTGTATTTCTACTGATAGTTAGGGGTCTTTTGATCATAAGTGAAAGAAATCCACTAAAGCTAAATCTGTAAGAAGAGATTCTCTTGTAAATATACAAGAGTCTCATGGAAATCAAAGATAATTACCCAAAATACAGATGGGTCTGTAGCTAAGTCACTTGTAGCAAAATTCAGCATGAGAAAGACACATCTTAGACATCCTCAGTCAAAATTTGGTGACCATCCAAAAAAAATAAAATGATGACCATCATAGAGTAAAATGGTAATGATCTGGGAGTTCAAAGATCTGGATTTGAGTTTGATTTCCACACCTACTAACTGTGGACAGATTCCTTAGCCGAACGGTTCTCTATTGAATTGCAGGTATTCCTTTTATAACAAGACTTTTTTTTTTACATGTGACTAAGATATAATATGAATCTTAGTTCATGGTGTCTGATCATAAAGCAAAACTATTTTGCTACTCACTATTTCCTTGTAATTTGTTCAATATGAGAAGTCTTTGGCTGGGCACAGTGCCCCATAATCATACCACTTTGGGAGGCTGACGTGGACGGATAACTTGAGGTCAGGAATTCAAGACTTGAACTACATAGAGAGACCCCATCTCTACAAAATATAGAAAAATTAGCCAGACACAGTGGCATGTACCTGTAGTCTTAGCTCCTTGGGAGACTGAGGCAGGAGGATCACTTGAGCACAGGAGGTTGAGGTTGCAGTGAGTGTGGTCATGTCACTACCCTGGTGCCTGGAAAACAAAGCAAGATCCTATCTCAAAAAAAGAAAAAAGCAGAAGTAGTCTTCTGTCTTAGATAAATCTTATAATTGTACTTAGAAAATAGAAAGTCCATCACAAAGACCATCTCGATTTAATTAATTTAAAAATCCAATCCCATGGAATTGTCAGTGTTGCTAATTTAATTTAGTTAGGGCGATTTTCCTTCCAACAGCAACACCTTTTACGATGAAGCTTGCAGATCAGGAGGTGGGCATGGGCAGCTTCTGTTTCTCTGCTCCTCTTCACCTTTGCTAACTAACCTTATGTCTAGCTCTCCACTGTCTTTCAGACATCGGAAGGGAGCATAGGGAAGGGAGGCAGGAAAATACTGGCATATTTATTTAATTGGTACTGGCAGAAGTTGGCTGCTGTCCTCTAGACACCTGCTGATTAGCTGCCAGTCTCTAGCACCTCCGTATACCCTCCATCCCTCTCCACTGAGACCTACTGGCTCTTCCAGGAGGATCCACTGGATAGGAGCTGGAATTATTTCATTCTGTCTCTGCTGCTATTTGAGGACTAGCATTAATTTTAGAATAAAATCATGCTGGTAACCACAGTGGAATATTAATTTGGTATACTTTTCTGTTGTTCTGAAAGAGACATCTGTGATGCAGTTTACCGATTCATCAGTAGAAAATCTCAAATCTGGATGGCACCTGTGGTTCAGTGAGTAGGGCGCTGGTCCCATATACCGAGGGTGGCAGATTCGAACTTGGCCCCAGCCAAACTAAAACAAAGAAATAGCTGGGCATTGTGGTGGGTGCCTGTAGTCCCAGCTACTTGGGAGGCTGAGGCAAGAGAATCGCCTAAGCACAAGAGCTGGAGGTTGCTGTGAGCTGTGACACTATGGCACTCTACCAAGGACAATAAAGTGAGACTTTGTCTCTAAAACAAAAAAAGAAGAAAATCTCAAATCTGTTTGGCTTCTAAATAGTGGACTTTATACCTCTCTGATCGTATCACATAAAATCAGCAATTCTCAGCACTTTATCAGAAGCATATCCTATTTTACTTCACATCACAGCATCATCCCCACCTGGTGTAGCATAAACTTATTTTATTTAACATCACGGTGTCAGGCGTAGCAATACTCACTGATTTGTGTGCTTTTTGTATTTTCTGTCTCTCAGGTAGCTGTGTCAGATTCCAGCTATTGTTTAAATAATATTTTTTACGTTTGGAAAGTCTTTATAATAACTTAGCTTACAACAAAGTTAGATTAAAGAGAAGAAAAAGTTGTGTCCACTAGATGTAAACTCCAGGAGAACAAGGACTTTTGGTTGCATGTTCACTCACTGCCTTACCCCTGCAGCCTTGGACACTCGCTGGCCTTTTATGGTGCTCAGAAAAAATTCATTAAATGAAAGAATGAAGATTATACTACTTGTCCTATGGATTTATCATGAGAATTAAACTAAAGATTACATGCAAACCTAACACAAGATCCAGCATGAGACAGAGAATCCAAATAAAACCCTGCACGTCCCTAAAATGTCAAACTCGACTTTATTGTGTAAACTGCAACCCATGAGCTGAAAAATTACATGGATGTTTAAATATTTTTAACTTCTAAAAATCATACAAATGGTCCCTGACTTACAGTGGTCCAACTTACAAGTTTTGACTTCATGATGGCCCCAAAGCAACCACGTTGAGTACTCACATAACCATTCTGTCTTTCACTTTCAGTATAACAGTCAATAAATTACATGAGATATTGACCAAGTGTTCTGAGCAAATTTAAGGTAGCTAGGTCAAGCTGTAATGTTTGATAGGTTAGATGTGTTAAATGCATTTCAACTTAACAATATTTCCCACTTACGATAGAGTTACATCTCAGTAAGCGTCTGGATTCAGCATCCTTGTTTTTATAAGTGAACATTTTTACAGTCATGAGAACCTTGTTTTGATTTCATTAACAATTGACCTTGGTTTTGGTTTATAAACACTTCTTTCATATAAAAGATGGAAGCATATCCTAAACATTTCACCCAGCCCTCGACTGGAGACACTAGGTGACCTCTAGTTTCTCTGTGTCTTGTCATTATTTGTTGGATGATAATTATATCTGATCTGTAGAATGAGCTCGCTGGCTTTTCTTTTTCTTTTCTCTTTTTAAGATGAATCTCAAGGAAGGCCAGAGGCAATGCTCTCTTGGAGCACTGAGCAAATACAAACGTGAGCATCAGTCTCTCGGCAGAATTGAAGAAAGGTAGTTCCACAGCATAAGACGTCTGCTTTCAGCGTGTGTGACAGCCCAGGGCCTTCTGTATTTTCTTGAACCTTTCTACTAAATAAGATGCCTTTTAGAGGCTTTTAAAAATTGAATTGTAGTACCATTTGTTGAATAGGCAGTTGTGTTTTGTGGTCTGTTTTGTTGATAGCATTGAAACAAAGGAGACATCCTGTCATAATTCTTCACAAGTTGTCTACCTGTAGTGGTGGCTACGCTGCCGTGGAGCCGGCAGGGGAGTGGACTTTTAGAGCTAGCATTGAGTGTCTGTGTCTTGTGCCTTGTTAAAGATGTCTATGTCAGACTCCAGCTATAGTTTAAGGGAAACTTCTATTCATCAATAACGGACAAATTTAGATTGAAAAGACTGGGGAAAACAGTATCAAAGACCTCTTCTGCCCCCTAGAAATATTGTTTCTTCAATAGTCTTCAGTTTACTGTTCTCCCCAATATCAATGCTTTCTTAAGTTGTTGAGTTTCAATTGGTTACTGATTAATCGAGGGAAGTGGAAATTTTCAGGAGGTGGTGAATTATTTTACCTCTGCTGTACATCCTGAGGCCTCACCACTCAGCTTTGATCTGGATTGAAGGGTGCTGAGAAGGGAACATGGGTTCAGTGACAGCTTCCTTCCCACAGTAGCTTTGATTTCTTAGATCGTCTGGGGTTCTTCTGAAAGTCTTACTTGGTGGCTCTTTGGGCTTAACCATAATCTTTCATGTGATCTACATCCGAGGGGACTGAAGTATATGTGAGAGTGTGTGTGTGTGTGTGTGTGTCTAGGCCCTTTTTCTAAAATTAGTAAAATATACAGTCCTTGTTTCTTTGAACCAATCGAGCCTGTATTTTAGTTCCATGTGTTTGTTAATGCCGGTCCCTGCCCCCCCAAAGGGCACATACACAAATCCTTGGCCTTGAAAGTTTTATGGCCCCCAAGGAACAGAGATTAATCACAATTGTGTTCTCTTCCTGAAAATCTAAAGCCCTGCTTCCCTCCGTAAGTGCACAGATGATTCCTGCACCAACAGGAAACAAAGCTGAGAAGTTTCTGAGCACTGCTTTGCTTTGCCGTTGTCGAGGAAAGAGAATATGACTTTCCCAAACCGTCCAGTTCCTTTCCACATGACTTTGTTAAAGTAGCAGATGTCCTTCTTGGTTCCAGTCTCATTACCTTGTTGGCAAATATGATTTCAACATCGAACTTCTCTGCACATAAAACCCCCCTCTTTCCTGAGCTCCTTCCACCCTCCTCGTGGTTTTGTTGTCACATTTAGTACATGGCGCTGAGTTACTGCAGTGTGAGCTTCCCCTCCACCCTGAGTTACTGCACAGTGTGAGCCTCCCCTCCACCCTGAGTTACTGCATGGTGTGAGCCTCCCCTCCACCCTGAGTTACTGCACAGTGTGAGCCTCCCCTCCACCCTGAGTTACTACTGCAGTGTGATCCTCCCCTCCACCCT
>NW_003852412.1:24413631-24414027 GCF_000181295.1 Otolemur garnettii
CCACCCTGAGTTACTACACAGTGTGAGCCTCCCCTCCACCCTGAGTTACTGCAGTGTGAGCCTCCCCTCCACCCTGAGTTACTACTGCAGTGTGAGCCTCCCCTCCACCCTGAGTTACTGCATGCTGTGAGCCTCCCCTCCACCCTGAGTTACTACTTCAGTGTGATCCTCCCCTCCACCCTGAGTTACTGCAGTGTGAGCCTCCCCTCCACCCTGAGTTACTGCACAGTGTGAGCCTCCCCTCCACCCTGAGTTACTGCAGTGTGAGCCTCCCCTCCACCCTGAGTTACTGCACGGTGTGAGCCTCCCCTCCACCCTGAGTTACTGCACAGTGTGAGCCTCCCCTCCACCCTGAGTTACTGCACAGTGTGAGCCTCCCCTCCACCCTGAGTTACT
>NW_003852412.1:24414988-24488869 GCF_000181295.1 Otolemur garnettii
ACTGCAGTGTGAGCCTCCCCTCCACCCTGAGTTACTGCAGTGTGAGCCTCCCCTCCGCCCTGAGTTACTGCATGGTGTGAGCCTCCCCTCCACCCTGAGTTACTGCATGGTGTGAGCCTCCCCTCCACCCTGAGTTACTGCACAGTGTGAGCCTGTGAGCCTCCCCTCCACCCTGAGTTACTGCACAGTGTGAGACTCCCTCCACACTGGACTCTGACTTTCCTCAGGTCAGCAAACACATCTTATTCATCACTCTATGCCCAGAGCATAGCACATACCAAGCAGGTAGTTGTTGCTTAATAAATGCATGCAAAATAAATGAATGGCATTCATGTGGGTGTCAGTGCTGGGTTTTCCACTAAGATAAGATCAAGAACTTGGTCTGTTATATTACACAATAGCCATTCTGCTCTCCTATGAGAGAGAGTTGTGCTTCTCTTGAACTACCGTGTGTGTGTGTGTGTGTCTGGGAGACAGAGACCAACACACAGACTCTGAAACAGCCGCTGCAGAGAACAAACCGAGCTGACCGTGCAGCCCATTATTAGCAAATACTATTTCAGTGCCACACTCCTAGCTCAATCTTAGCTTCTCTTTTCTTTAATTTCTTTCTCTGATTTTTAATTTATGGTTTCATAGTCTTTCTAAGCAACTAAAATCTTTCAGGACCATCAGTTAAACTTTAGTATTTTATGGAGTGATAAGGAAGATGGTCTTCCTCCTCACTAACAAGGGAAGTGGGGGGACCATGAGGTACTGTCTGCTTCAGAAACTGAAGTGACGGGAACCTGTGTCAGTCCGTTGTGCTGCTGTCACAAATTACCATGGACTGGGTGGCTTGTAAACAGCAGGAACTTATTTCTCACAGTTTTGGAGGCTGGAAAGTCACAGATCAAGGTTCTGACAGATTAAGCATCTAGTGAAGGCCTCCTTGGTTTAAAAACAGCTGGTGGCAGAAGGGGTGAGGGTCTCTCTGGGGCCTCTTTGCTAAGGGCACCAATCACCTCCCAAGGCCACTTCTCCTAATACAATCATCATCTTGTAGGTTAGGGTTTCAGTATGTGAATCTGAGGAAGATGGAAACATTCAGACCATAGCAGAACCTTTAATAAAGCTGCCCTATCTCCTAAGAATTACAAGAACAGCAACATACCTGTGAGAAGAAGACCTTAGTCACAGAACAGGCAATTACCAAAGTTCTGAGACACCCAAAGCCAAGCAGACAATATCCACGCAGATGGGAACAAATGCAGCCCTGCCTGCTGCACCGATCAGCTGGGCAAGATGAAACTTGCACAGGCGAATAAGAGCACCGTCAGCTGCTGCCTGGAGGTGAAATAATGGACCATAACACAGTCTGTCTGAAAACTTCCACAGTGACCCTCGTAGCAGAGCCCCCTGAGACTGTGTGCAACCCCCTGCCCTTCAAAGCAGGGAGAACACTCCCCTGAGCAGCTGAGTCACCCGTATCCCAGCAGAAGAGCTACTCACCACATCACCTTGCTGTGATTTTAAATTTATGGTTTACCAAGGCCGGGCACTGCAGCTCACGTCTGTAATCCTAGCACTCTGGGAGGCTGAGGTGGGTGGATTGCCTGAGCTCACAAGTTCAAGACCAACCTGAGCCAGAGTGAGACTTTGTCTCTAAAAAAAGCGTTAGGCATTATGGTGGGCACCTGTTGTCCCAGCTACTTGGGAGAATGAAGCAAGAGGATCACTTGAGCCCAAGAGTTTGAGGTTGCTGTGCTTAAGGCCAAGAGTCTGAGTTTGCTGTGAGCTATGATGCCTGGCACTCTACCAGGGCAACAAAGTGAGACTCTTGTCTCAAAAATAAAAATAAAAATAAAAAAATTACAGTTTTGAATTACCATGGCAGAACTGAATAGAGATTTATATTTTATAAAGATTGTGTGTTTTTCTTGCTTTCAAATGACTGAGCACTGAGCAAGGGCCTCACATGTAAGTCTCCGGTGTGGGTTGTCATGAAAATGTTTGCTCTTCAGAGAGATGGTCTTAGACACTAGGGTAGAGTGCTGATGGCTTCATGAAATAAGACCTCTGATAAGCTTGCTATTGTAGAAGGAAATTAATGATATTAACCAAATATTTCAGCATCATATGAAATTGAATATGAATATAGTTAAATGCCATGTGTGATTTCTATACATGAGTAGACATTACAGTGTTTCAGCAAAGTAATTAAACCAGTTCACACTAAAGTGATTGATAATAATGGCTGTCCTTTATGGAGTACTTACTACCTAGCAGGGACTGTGCTAAGGTAACTTAAAATTACCTCATTCATCTCTTAGAACAAATGTGTAGTGGGAATAAAAGATTTATTTATATTTTACAAGCAAGTTTTCTGAAGCTCAGAGAGGGGGCTTTACTCACCCATAGTTACACAGCTGTTAGTCAATAGTGCCAATGTTCAAAGGCCTATCTGATTCAGGCTCCAAAGCACTTCACTTTCTCACTATCTGTTTTGTGAGATCATCGTATTCTTCCTGTCTTTAGTTCAGAATGGCCCAGATAGTGGTGAATTTTGGTCTATTTCCAAAATAATAAAACCCTATTTGATTCTCTGTCTTGGTAATAGCAGGCAGCAAAATCTTCGAGCAAGTCTTTGATTTAGAGATGATTTCTCCTGACTTCCCTCCATACACCTCAGTAATAGGCCCCTATAAATCAGGAAGACCAGCCCTGACATTTGGGGAGATTTTACCATTTAGAAGTATTTATCATACAATACCGTCCCAGATGCCTTGCATATCACACTCTTGAATTTCCAGCATGTTTAAGAAATTATTTCCATTTTGTGGCACATGCAACTTTTTTTAAAGAAAGAGAGAAAAATAAAGAAAAGAACAAAGTAGTGTACCGTCATAAAGGGTGTTTTTGAAAACATGAGCTTCGAATTATGAGCTACCAATTCAGAAGTTAGGAATATCAGACAAAAATACTGACTGAAGATTAGATCACTGTTTTTTTAATGAGACTAAATGAAGAACATTCATAAAGAGACAGCCTTAATTTGTTAAAGCAAGTTTTGGACCAGTTGGATTTTTCTTACATATTCATGAGTTTGCCCAGAAATTAATATTACTCTACCATTACCATTTTATTTCACTGTTGTTGAAAGTACAGGACTTAAAAATAACAGGAACATCCTGTTGACAAAAAATAAGTTTCTCATGATAAAATATTGGTCAACTGAAGCCAATTTTTTTTTTTTTTGAGGGGGAAAGGGCCTCTGGGAGTGAGGAGCTTAGGAGAGACAGAATGTCAGTTTTAATTCATCACTTCTACCTCATATCTTTGCCATATCTCTAACTGAATGAATTGTGTTATTTTGTATGTTAATATTTGGTATCTTTAAAAACTCCCTTCCTTCCTTCCTTCCTTATAGGGTCTCACTCAGATGTGTAGTGGTGCAATCGTAGCTCACTATAATCTTGAATTCCTGTATTCAAGTTGTCCTCCTGCTTCAGCTTCCCAAATAGCTGGGACTACAGGCATGGACCACTGCACCTGGTTAATTTTTCTTTTTTGAGATGGAGTCTTACTGTTTTGTCCAGGCTGTTCCCAAACTCCTGGCCTCAAGCAGTCCTCCCACCTTAGCTTCCCAAAGATTATAGGCATGAGCTACCTCTCCTGGCTCTATAAACCATTTCATGGAACAAATACATATGTCTAAAATGCCTAGGCATGACTAGTGAGTGTTATACACGTGCATGTTTAGTGTTTAGTGAACACTTGATACTTTCAATAGTCCTTAACCCCTGAGGATGCATATGCAAAGTGAAATGAAAAACGTGGGACACTTACTTTGAAAGGTTTCTAGATTATTAGCAGGATATGGTCCCTGAAAACCTTTCAGGTTATCTTCCCACTGTCCGACTTATGCTTCAGAGCATAAGTCACGGCAGAGCTCCTCATCGCGGCACCGAGAGTTCACACAGCCGGCTGCTGGGCAAGCCTCAGGGTTTTTTTCACCCATAAAGCCAGAGGGAGGGTATGATGACTTCTGCCACTTCTAATTCTAAGCTCCTATGAAGAAATGTCTGTCTTAATGAAAGGAGGAAGTGCTTTCCAGCGGTAGCTCAGAATGGCAGGGGTGTTCCCAGGGGCCTGCCTTCTAGAAGCCAGCACTGGGCTCCTCCCACATCCACCCCACCCAGAATGCAAGCTCTGGAGGGCTGGAAATGCTCCTTCTTCTAGAGAACCATTAGGTAACCTGCCTCTTCCTTTCAGACATCCCTTACCCTCCTGTTGGAGGCTTTGGAGGTAGGAGGAAGAGACAAGGGGACAAGTGGGTGGCAACTGAAAAACCCAAAGTTCCAATCCCTAGAGCAGCCCCTGACGGAACTGACAGCTCCGTCTGCTCCTGCCGGCAGCCCTGGGCCAGACTGGCTCTTCAGCCACAGGCCGTGCAATCCTGTTACTCCGACTGCCTTGAGTATTACCTGCCCCCTTCTGAATGGCCCGTAATTACCTTGAGTTTTCAGATTGGAACCAAATTTCAACACTGGTTTTTCAGAAACACATGAGTCATGGGGAAAAACAGTAAAGGGAAAGTTTTCCTCCTTCCCCTTACGCAGAGGTGTTGTGGACACAGGCAGATAATCCTAATTGCATGAGTGAGTCATACTGAACATCTGCTGATTGTTGAGGAATTCAAGAGGGAAAAACCTGGTTTCACTCACTTCTTTCACGGACCTCCCTGGATTACCCCAGGTGAACTCACACTGCTTAGCACTTTTCCCCCGACACCTAAAGAAACGTGATGAACACTCACGCTTCCTTCTGTACTATTTGTATCTTCTTTCCCTTTGAATCCAGCTTGTCTTATATTTTATATACACAAGGGGATTATGGATGGTAACAGTCAGCATAGCTATCTTTTATTCCCCACAGCACGCTGGGCTCTGATGAAGACCCCCACGAGTACTGACACATTTAATTCTAACTGCACTCCTACGAGGTTTTATTTTGGGGGAAACTGAGGCATGGAGAAGCTAAATACTAGCCTAAATCACAAAGTCAGTGAGAAGTGTACCTGGGATTGTTGCAAACTGCGTGACCCTGAGCCTTCATTCCTAGCACCGTGTGGGGGAAGCAGAAGTGTACAGACCCATCACGAATGGCTTGCCCCATGCTGGCCTTCCCCCAACGTACACTCTCAACAGCAAGATCGTTTTTCTTTTGAGAAACTTCTCTGCATAAATCATAAGGAAATCACTTGATATCTATCTGTCTGATGTCTAGTTTAGGGCTGTCCAACTTGGGACTTTTAAAACATTGCTTCTAGGGGTACCTAGATATACCTACAGAATACAATGGGCGGTCCTCAGACTGATGGGTACACTAAAGCTCAGCCTCCACCAGGATTCAACTCGTACCCCCTAAATCTATAAAAATTTTTAAAGGTGAAAAAACACAGCAAAGAGAAAAAAAAGTTGCTATTACATTTGTAAGACCCAATCCTTGACTCTTTCATTTTCTCTGAAGCTTTGAAAGGGTCATTTCTCCCTCAGTGTTGGGCAGTCCCCGTCCAGTGGTGAAGTGGATAGAATCTGGGCTCCTGTCTCCTTCACCTCTTGTTTTACTTTCCTCTTCTGAAGTTAACCTATGACCTCTATCTCAAATGTGCTCCGGGTTTGTGCCCACATTTAACTTTTCTCACACTGGTTAGATACTCTTCATATGTTGGCAGTGTATGGTGGCAAAATGTTCTCTTATGTTACAATGTGTTGGGGTTTTTTTTCTCTCTCCAAGATCCTTCAGAAAGTAGTTAACGCCTTTTATATTTCTCAAGTGTTTAATACCATGAGCACAAGTGTCTAGACATCTTAGAACACATGTGTGTGCTAACCCATTATGCAGTGAAGACCAGTGTCCTCACATATTTGTTTAGTAAGAAATTCCAGATAATAAGACTGAAATAGTTTCTGCAACAGAGCTGCATGTTAGAGATGAGACGTAACAATGTTACCGACAATTTGAAATAACCTTAAAGTGATAGACGTATATCAGATACTCACAGATACTCACAGCTATCACTGTTTTCTTAATAGTTAAAAATTACCATTATTTCCAGAATTTTGTGATAAAAATTTTAATGATTGTGCAAGAAAGTATCGAATATATTTTAAAGAATATTAATAACTTCAGTCAATATTCAGTAACTTCAGTCAATGATTTCTTACTGATTGGAAGGCATCATTTAGAATCCCCTGTAGTTACTGCAATGTACTATAAATGTTACAGCCTGACTGTGTGTTCACTTCTGCAGGGAATATTCTAGAAGTTTTTTCCTGGAGTATTTGCAATTATCACATAAAGTCACATATGAACCTAATTTCCAGGTAAAATGTGGTGGGTGATTAAAAGTTGAATTGTCCTTCTACAAAATGATTTTTGCCCCTTCAAGGAATTGTCACCATTGCAGTGAGGATTTTTTGTTGTTCAGACATCTATATAATTAATAGAGTGGCTGATAGTGCCACTCTTGTGAGCACAGACCCACACTTCCTTGGGCTGTAAAGGAAGCATGTTCAAGGGCATCGTACGAGTACTCGGAAAGGAGCACTTCAAAGCCTACAAACTTCTCATCCAGAAAAGGAAATAAGATTTCTGTTAACATGTCATGTGGCCTGCAGTTTCTTCCAAGCTGTTACTAAATGTTTTCAGTTTTTTATGGACATGAATATACCTTTGAACATTAATCTTGTATTCCCATAGTCATCTCTATACATCTGTTTTGTATAAAATTAGAAAGACCTTTAAGTTTTTTATTCTCAGATACAAGAAGGTGTATCTTGAGATGATAAGTTGGAAAAACTTTTTAGCCATCGATTCAGAAGCTTAGGAAGCAAGAAATAAGAGCAGGACACTTTGAATGCTGCAGGACAACTGTATGTTCCAGTACCAGACATTTTGTTTCATGGGGGACGTAGAACATTAGTACATGCAAAAAATAACAAGTCAGCTTGACTTTACCCTGATGGAATTCTGACCGGGCTGGACTCACCTGGGGTGAAGTTGGCAAGCACTGTCCAGTAGATTGGCTGTGGCAGTAACATCTTGTTGTGCAGGGAACAGACTGGTCAGACTTTAATTTCTTGGACCACAAAAAGCAGCAAAAAAAGTAATTTGGCGTATCACAATTTTCAGAGTGTTTTCACCAACTATCTCTAACCTATTAATTTCGAATCCAGTTTTTCTGCCACCTGCATGGTCCCCAGCTCATGTTATCTGGGATGGGGGAAAGATTGGTGGATTACTTGTAATTATCCTACAGTTTCAAAAGAGAAAAATATAAATGTGAATTCACCTAATGATTTCAGTATCTATGTTAGGTTATATAAAATAATTAAAGTTATTTTGCTTCTTTTGATTTATAATTTTTTGGTGTGTGTTTGAAGCCATCTCCAGGATGAAGTTCCAGCTTCCTCTTGCACGTCTCGCAGTGGAAAATGATTTCTCTGCTTCCTCCTTTCTCATTTGGGTGCTGCAGACCACCCAATCCTTTGTTGGTTTTTTTTCTCATTTTGCATTATGAAATGCATCTTCCCACTCAGCATTTCGTCAGGGTCAGAAGATGACAGACTCCCCTCTTTCTTGAATTTCTGTTGTTCACATTGTTCACAAGCTGAGCAATGATATTTCTCCAGTAAGAAAGACGTGTCTGCACTTCTCCACTCTCCTTCTTTTTTTTTTTTTGAGACAGCGCCTCAAGCTATCCGCCTGGGTAGAGTGCCGTGGCATTACAGCTCACAGCAACCTCCAACTCCTGGGCTCAAGCGAGTCTCCTGCCTCCGCCTCCCAAGTAGCTGGGACCACAGGCGCCCGCCACAACGCCCGGCTATTTTTTGGTTGCAGCCATCATTATTGTTTGGCGAGTCTGAGCTGGGGATTCGAACCCACCACCTTAGGTGTACGTGGCTGGCGCTTTAGCCGGTTGAGCTATAGGCGCCGAGCCTCCACTGTCCTTCTTATCTAACGAGTAAGAAGCTGTTCTCAGCTGCAACTTCCATCACCTGGAAGAATAACGTTTTCTACACTTGTAGGATCTCCTTGTAAATCTATAACATCCACTCTTCTCATAAACTTTATGTATTCTAAAATTACCATCAGTTTTTCAAATCAAACAGGCAACTTCTTCCTAAAACCAGGGATCAGCTGTGTCTGAGGGCCAGAGAAGGTCCTCAGCAAGGTTGCAAACCTCTTGTCATGGACTGAGAGGCACATTGTTTTCACGGCACGTTGATGGGCATGTCATTCATATTCCTGAAGTCTCTTCTCTTTCAGATCACTTAGAATCTCTCCTAGAAGCCATAACTGTTCCTATTATATATATTTTCATTTTATGCAGTGCCTGAGCTCTGGACATCTTCTGACATCAGAGAGAAACAGGAAGATCATTGTGTCAGATGACAAGTTCCAACATAGTACCAGAAATAGTTTTGATATTTTGAGTCCATTATTCATCTTCAGAATTATCTATAAATATATTTTACTTTTTGAGTGAGAGACATGTAGGCAACTCTGTCTTATTCACCAATAGCTGGTATTTTAATCTATATAGTTTATCGGAGTACCTCAAAGTTTTAGACAATTTAATATTAAATTAATTAAAATATCTGGTCTTTTTGAAATAGATGAAACAATATTGCTCTGATGTGTCTATTTTCTTTCTTCAATCTTCTCAAGAACATAAGTATATGACTTAGCTTCAGGTCAGTGGCAAGTAAAAACAAAAAATTAAATATATATAATCACTGTTAAATTGGAACTAACTGAAAAGTATGCGTGTACTTAGAGGGAAATAAAACTTAACAGAAATTAGACATATATATATACTACATATATATATGCATATATATGTATACATTTAAGTATTTAAAAATGCACCTGATTCTTATTTTTTGGTCCCTTCTTATCTTTGGCCTCTTTCTGAGGCATTTGTCAATGCCTGGAGTTAGCAACACTAGCCAGTGTGTTGACTGTGCCTCTGTCTAAAACACAGACATGTGCTAGGGATAGCCCGCTGCATTTTCAAGAGCAATGTTTTCTGGTTTTTTCTTTTCCTTTTTTTTGTTGTTGTTGTTGTTGTTGTTGTTGTGTCAAAGTTTTTATTCTAGATATCAGAGTATTTCAGGGGCACAAATATTTTTAGTTACATGGATCCCTTTCATAACGCTTGAGTCATTTTTTATAAATGTGTCCATCACCCAAATGGCATCCACTGTACACATTAGGCAGGTTTCACCCATCCTCTCCACCCTCGCTCCCTGCCTGATTTCTGTTAAGTTTTATTTCCCGCTAAGTACATGCATGCTTTTCAGTTAGCTCCAGTTTGACAGTGAGTACGTGGGGTGTTTGTTTCTTCAGCCTTTAGCTACTTCACCTAGGACAGTGGTCTCCAGCTTCATCCAGATTTTTGCAAAAGTCAACCTTCTTCACAGCTGAGTCGTGTTCCCTGGTACACTTATACCACATTTTGTTCATCTACTCATGAACTAATGGGCATTTATGTTGATTCCACATTTTTGCAATTGTGAATTGTGCTGCAATAAACATTCAAGTATAAAAGTAGACGTACCATTTGATCCAGCAATCCCACTACTGGGTATTCACCCAAAGGAAAAGGAGTCATTTTATCAAAAAGGAATGTGCATTAAGTTGAGTGTTCCCTCCCTTTTTCTCTCTTTCTCATTTGCTCACTAGCTACTCTTTAACAATGGCCTTTATAGTTGACATGTAAAAACTCACTAAAGAGGTGATGACTCGACAGTGGTTATAGAAATGTACCACGGACTTTGCCCCAGTGTTCAGAAGTCAGACATCAGGCACAGTCAGACCTCACAGGACCTGGAAGCAGCATGCTGGAAACCAGTGCCAAACTTGTGTCTCAGGAACCACAGAGTCTCTCGTTTCTGTGCATAGCGAGAGTCATTCTCCCCCTTGTCCCACCTCTCCTCCACCCTCCCCTACTTTCTCTATTTCTTCTGGACATCTATTTACTCTAATATGGCCATTTGTCCTGACATTGACTGAGGGAGGCAGATAGGCTGATCTCTGCGGGCCCTCAATCCAAGGCAAAGCATGCAGGCAGGCCGTCTCTGGAGGCTTCTTGTCTAGAGCACGGAAGATGAAGGGAGTTCAGAGGCACCCACACCGGGTAAAGTCACCAAGACCATCCCTGGGCAGAGAATCAGCGGCGGGTGGGGCTGAGCCCTTTGAACTCCAATGGGCAGTACGTTAGGGAAGCTGCTTGTTTGCCCTTTGGAGATGAAACTCTTTTCCCCTCCCCCTTTCTAAGTGTGTTATTGGCCATTGTTGGCAACTCACTACCTGTTCCCTGTTACCCAGACATTTTGTTTTTACCCAGTCTTCCTGGGGGCTTGGGATCCTTTTAATTCTGTTTTTGAATTTTGACATTTCTGTATCTTTTCACAAATGCTTTGTCTTAGAGATCAATAAAAGGAGTTGGAAGGCTGCTGCACTGCCTCAGTCTGCCACGTGGCACGTGAGTCAGTGTACACCACTCCAGGCTACCTAGACTTTATACGTTAAGTTGGTGTAAAGTCTCCTTATTCCCCCAGCATTGTCTCCACTATTGGCCACCAAATCAGGTCAACTAGCACAGCACACAATGCCAACTTGCAGCTCTTCATGTCTGATTCTCAAAAGGAGAAAACTGGCTCAGCTCAACTTTTAGAGCAGCCTCATCAAGCTATAAGTAGGATGGCTCAGAGCCTGTACCTCAGCGGCAGGGCACCAGCCACATACACCAGAGCTGGTGGGTTCAAATCCAGCCCAGACCTGCCAAACAACAATGACAGCTACAACAAAAAAATAGCCTGGCATTGTGGTGGGCACCTGTAGTCCCAGCTGCTTGGGAGGCTGAGGCAAGAGAATCATTTAAGCTAAGGTGATCAGATTTTAACATTCGTAAAGTGGGACACCATTGATGGGGGATAGGGGGGCTATTGGCTGAGCTGTTTATGGTTAGAGACCCTCTAGAGGGGGAGGGAGGGTACTTGTTTGTTCCAAGGAGAAGGAGTTTGGCTCCTTCTGAGCTAATTGTCCTTGCCTAGAAGCAAGGGAGGGAGCCAGTATCCTTCTGATACAGATTCCACCAGGGCTACCTTTGCCCAGGAGGGGAGTAGGGAGTTTACATTAGCCTTTTCATTTCCAGATGAAGTTACATTAACCTCTTCATTCCCAAATGGAGTTACATTAACCTTTTCAGCAGCCAAAAACCATATATTCCCTTCCCATTCTCCCGCCCTTCCCTAGCTTGTCCTGCATTCTTTCCAAAAATCGGGACTTTTTTAAAACGCCCATGGGTTTTAAACTGGGACAAACTGTTAAAAATTGGGACTGTCCTGCCCAAAGCGGGACATCTGGTCATCTTAGTTTAAGCCCAAGAATTTGAGGTTGCTGTGAGCTGTGACATCACAGCACTCTACCCAGGATGACACCCTGAGACACTGTCTCAAAAAAAAAAAAAGAAAAAGTGATAAGTTGGGACAAGAAGAATAGCTGTCTCTGGAGCAAGTACCCATCTCAGAGCGAGCCTTCTGTGGCTGAGGGTGTGAGTGTAGAGGAACATGGCACAGGGATCACCTTTTCCAGAATTCTTGAGCAGGGAAGTAATTGCAGAACACGTCTATCACACTCAACACTCAGACAACCTCATTTCTTCAAGTGTTACTGAGACGCAGCAGGACTGAGTGTTTACAACCCACCCAGCACTGCCTTCCCGTCTCTCCCCCAGTCTGCAGATCTCTCCTGTCCTCACTCGCTCTGTTCTCGCTCTCCTGTCTGCAGTCAGGATTGCTCAGATTGCTTACCCCAAGTTTCTAAACACCACAGCTTCTGTTTCTTTCTGTTTTGCTTCCTGATGCTTTTCTTTCTCACTGGCTCTTTGGGCTGCTGTGGCCACCACATGTGTGAAACCTCTGGTCCGATTCTCCTTTGGGTTACATAGCCCCTCGGCTTTACAGCCAAAGAGCTGTGAAGATGAGTTAATTTGTTAATTACATGAATCTACTTTGTGTATAAAGAGAGTTCTAGAAGAGTGTTTCAAACGTTCAGTGTGCATTTGAAACACCTGGGGGTCTTGTGAAACTGCAGTTCCGGGAGCTCTGCAGTGAGGTGAGAGCTTCTGCGTGTCTAGTAATTTCCCAGGTGGTGCTAATCAGTGAACAGCACGACTTCCAGTAGAAGACGCATCCAGACCCACCACGCACTCAGCATGAATGTAGTCCCCGTGGCAGGAGGGGCCCCGGGCATCTTGGGGAGCCCTTCCTTGGTCAGCATCATACCTGGTATGCAACTGATACCTAAATATTGGTTGGATTCGGATGGAGCTGAGCACACATGAAATACAGAATTTTCTTTCTTTTTTTTTCTTAAGTGAGTGGTTTTCAAAAACTGCTAAGAACAAGTTAAATCAGTAAGATTTCTTAAGGATCTGATGATGCAAAGCTCTAGAAGAAATACCAAGAGAACGATATAGTCTCTGTCCTCAAGGATGACACTGGCCTGTTTACTACTACTAGGCCTATCCTGGAATTGGGAAAATAACTTTAGAATTGCAGGACAGCAGTGAAAGCACATGAGCCCGCGTATGGTACTGGCAGTTTGACCTTTTGTAACTTGAGTCGCTTTCCCCACAATATATATTGTGTATATATTTTTATTATATACACAATAAATCTAATGGGAGTATTGTTATGATTATGTGTGATAACGTGTGGAAGGGTGGAATTTCACGCCTGGCACAGAGAACATAATTTCTAGTCCTAGTAGCAGTAGTGGTAGAACTAGAATTTAAAATACTAATTAATTTAAAATATTATCAGCTAATTTAGTTTAGGAAAATATTTTGTCCCCCTCTCCCTCTCTGAGTCCACATATCTTAATGTTCCACTTCACTTTATAGGGCTTATCTGCAATTGGATCTTAATATTATTATTCCTGTTTAAAGTATAAACTTAAAGAGAAAAATACATTTTAGAATTTAGTTAATTCCCCTTGGCATGAAAATTGCTGTATGCTCTACAACAAAAAGACAGAAAAAGGAATATATTTTGTTATCTTGCAGATGGTTAACCCCAAACTGTATTTCCCTTTTTCTCCAAAGTCTTCATAAATTCATTCTTTTAAAAAAAATTAATGCGGGCTCGGCACCTGTGGCTCAAGGGGCTAAGGCGCCAGCCACATACACCTAAGGTGGCGGGTTCGAATCCCCAGCCCAGGCCCGCCAAACAACAGTGATGGCTGCAACCAAAAAATGGCCAGGCATTGTGGCGGGTGCCTGTAGTCCCAGCTACTTGGGAGGCGGAGGCAGGAGACTCGCTTGAGCCCAGGAGTTGGAGGTTGCTGTGAGCGTGATGCCATGGCACTCTACCCAGGCGGATAGCTTGAGGCTCTGTCTCAAAAAAAAAAAAAATTAATGCGTTTACAGTATTTCTCTAAACGTTTCTATCAATTTTGGATCAATTTGGAAATACATGCATATCACACAGTACATGCTTACATACATACATAAATTCACAGGTGAGTAAAGACATGGGTTACATAAAAGCATCATCTTTGGAAAGAAACTGAATTAAACAGAGGAAAGGAATATTGAAATCATAAGTACTGGCTTAGATTTCATTTATAAATGATAAGCAGCCACATGATGAATAACATCTGTATTCTTCAGCTGCTAAAGCCAACTGATAAACAGACTCGTAGTATCACAGATAGATTTTACTCTCCATACAAAGTGGAAACCAGTTTGTAGTAAGTGATGAACAACCCTCACTGGACCATACACAGACCGTCTCTTCTCCTCAGATACGAAGTGTAGCATCACTATACATTTCCGGGTGGAGAAGAAAAAAATGATGCAACAAATGTAGCTTTGATGTAAACCATCATTAAAGGAATACTCCAGAAACCTACCCAGGGAAGGCTGGAACATGAGTCTGTGAATCACCACGATTATCTCTTCCTGAGAAATACTTCCAAAGACGCCTTGAAAACAAACATTTATTGCTTTTCCCTAGTTCCCATTCCATTGCCTGAGTAACCCAGATGTCGGTTGCTTGGATTTCTTCAGGTCCGCTTGGCAGGGTCAACTCAATCTTTAAAATCTAATCATGGACTCAAATCACAATCTCACCCACAGGGAGTTCCCAGCATCCGCCACAGTAGTTGTCAGTGGAATTCCTGCCTCTCCTACACCTCTCTGCTGTGAGCTCCTTCTTAAGCAGAGTTCAGAGAGGAATGAAGAAGCTGAAATAGCCCATACCACCCACACACATTTTTTAAAAATCAAGTTAGGCAATGCAATGAAAACATTTCAGTAGTATAAAGTGCTACGGAGGAGAGGTAATAATCATACCAAGTTAGAAAGTGACGCAAGGCATTTGAATGCTGCCCGGGTAGACCTGGAAGAGGAGAAACTGGATGTCGTGAAACAGCGTCTACTTGTTTCATCAGCTGAAAACAGAAAAGAATGAAGTCCTGACAATTTTTTAAATAAATCAGGATTTTCTGTGGGTTAACATGAGAAAATTTACTCATGAAAGTTTAAAGAAGAACAGTAAAAAAGTTAATCATGTGATCTCAAACACCCAAGAGGTTACTCCACACCCAAAGTGGGAAAGGCCCCCAGAGCTCCTTGCGGTGCCCTGACCTGCTAATTACGAGGAACACACTTTCTCCCCCTCTTTGAGGAAGCAAATCCACGTGGCCTTTGTCTCATTTTCTTGGCATCTGCCACATCTGTTCTTGAAGCAATAGCAATGGACACGTCCATCTGCTGCCTCCTAGCCCTGGTGTTCTGCTTGCTCATTCCTGACGTTATGTTCATTTTTCCCAAGAATTTGTTCCCAGCCTTGTTTCAGAAACTATTCTAACATGATCGTCACAGTTTGCTAACACCTCCCGTCACTATCCTGTGATCTCATCCTCAGACTACCTGGAAGTACTTACTGTGCCTCTTATTTGGTTGGACGGGGGAAATTCTGGTATGTGAGGTTTCTTTTTTTTTTTTTTCTTTCTTGGATAGAATATAATTCATATATCTTGGGCACTTTTAAATAAATGGGGGAAATTTTATTCTATACCAGTAAAAATCCCGTTCAGACAATATTGTTCAGAAAATTAGAATACTATATGTACCCATTAGCTTTAAAGGAAAAATTAAATGAGGATTTCAGAAAGAAGGTTTGAAGTATACGAGACATAACTTGGGGGTGAGGAAGGACATGGCCCATCCCTGTGAACAGTCACAGGAGTGGGAGCCCTGTCTGTGATCTGCACTGTGGGTCACTTTGCCGCCCTATCTCATTTGCAAATGTTTGTCTTTCAGAAGCGCAGTCTGACTCTCTAATCCCTAAGAGGTGGTACACAAGGCAGGGAGCTTTTGTTTGCGGGAGACGAGGATGCACAGCTAGACAGGAGTGGGCAAGGGGAGGGCCCTGCAGTGCTGCAAGGCCACAGGGAGAGAGGCAGGTAGAACAAGTTCCAAACTAGAGGCCCTGCTGTGGGGTGGGCCTGCTCCTCAGTGATCTGACCCCACTTTGGCCATGCGGGAGGTAAATGTGAAGGAGGCAGTTTCGGAGCGCACAGTAGATATGAGCAGTCTTGACTTGTGGGGTTCTGAAGAAAAGGAAGCTTCAGGATTGAGTACTTTCCCTGCCCCCTTTTCTGAAAAGAGGAGGCATCGTGGCCAAGTTGTCACCCAAGCAAGGAGAATTTCAAAGGAGACTTTTATGATCAATAGCATGTAGAGAATTCCTTTCTGAGAGGCATGGGGGACGTGGGGGGACGTGCCTGCGTACTCCCCGAGGTTCACTTTGTCTGCTCTATTTTTTAACCAAGATGATGCATCGTTAGCTGGGGATTAGCTTGCAAAGACTGTTCTCCAAAGTAAAGGAGAGGTTTAAGAAAATTCTTCAAATAAAGAGCTGAGCACCAGTCACAGTGAGGGCCAGGAGAGTTTAGGAACTGGACAGTCACACCTCCAGTGCGGCACTGGGCACGAAGTCTTTATACTCCTGGAGCAACGCACAGTGGGTTCAGCAATTATCCCTATTGAACTGTGATTAAACTTTTCAAGACAAAAATAAGGCTGTAAAACCTATGAGTATTCCTTCATCAGTATCTCAACTTGTCTAAGCATCTTTAGGTCACTTTGTGTCAATGGACCCCTAATTTAGATTTTAAAAAATTAAGTAACCATTTGAAGGTTACATAATAATGAGTAACCAACATGACCACTATTTTTAGTGCAGAAATATATTTAATATTAAGGCCATTAATGTTTGCCTGATTTATTTAATCATGTGCCTTTTACCTGGAAGAAATAGGTCTTGCTGTGTACAGATGAGTGTTCAGGGAAGAAGTCAAGCTCTGTGCTATCCAAATTAAATTCTGAAAGCTCAGAAATTTGTCATTCTGACATCCCTTTGCAGATGCAGAGTGTATGTTGAAATATCTCTTGAAAAGTGTCTTGTGTACATGAGGAATACATTTTGCAGACCATGTTAATTGAAAGTACTATCTGAGTAAGGCCTTTAATAATGCATCTCTCTTTAATATAAAATTGAGGCACTATTTTCCCAAATTGCAAGAATGGTGTTTCCTCTGAATACCTACTATTTTTAATTTCAAGTTTCCTTGCAAACAGGTTGTATAGTTTTTTTTTCCCCTTGAGTTTTCTTTAAAGTCTGATAATTATGTTAGTATTATTAATCTAAAGTTATATGTATTTAAAAAATAGAGAAGTTGAGAAAAATATTTGAACAAAGACCTTCTCACTATTAAGAGTTCTTGTAACTAAAAGTAGTCTTACAGGCTCAGTGCCTGTAGCTCAGTGGCTAGAGCGCTGGCCTCATGCACCAGGGTTGGTGGGTTCAAACCCAGCCTGGGACTGTCAAACAACAATGACAACTACAACAAAAAAATAGCCAGGTGTTGTGGCGGGTGCCTGTAGTCCCAGGTACTTGGGAGGCTGAGGCAAGAGAATCATTTAAGCAAGAGTTGGAGGTTGCTGTGAGCTGTGACACCACAGCACTGTACCAAGGGCGACATAGTAAAACTCTGTCTCAAAAAAAAAAAAAAAAGTAGTCTTATAATTTGTAGAGGGTACATCCTTTATAAGAATACCTCAAAGCACCATTTTAGATACAGCTCTCCCTTCTGAGATCTTTCTGGAAGATTTCATGTAGAAAAGTAGGAGACATTATGAACCATGAATAAAAATACCTAGTTACGTCTCTAAAAACCGTTTTCCTGGTAACTTCAGTGTTACATAGATACACACATAGTGTGCATTTATCTTGGACTCCATTCTTCTATATAAACTCCAGAAACAGTACATATATTTGTACAGTATAGCTTCTAAGGGGAAAATTATCAAACTTTCAAGAGAGTAAATGGCTCTTGGAGAAATGTATAGCTTAGAAATGACAAAATTGTCATCTATTCAAAAACAAGAGAGGACTGATAGGGGCTTTGAGAATACTCAGATGTGTCTTTAAATCTGGTCCCCAAGGTATGTTTAGTTCTAAGAAGATAGAGCTGGAAGTGGGGGGCAAAGTCTGCTCTGTTGTTGGCTCCAGGACAGTGACATGATCCCTCCTCCTTTGTTCCCTCTGTGAGGCTCATCCCAGGAAGAAAGCTCTGGATGGAGAGAGAGGGAAGGAGCAAGAGAAGAGAAAGGAGGGAAGGGGGGGGGCGACGTGGCCTCCTTCTATGCGGCAGCACGGCAGCCTGGTGACCCTTCACCTTGAGGAGCCAGGGAGCTCAAGAGAGGTCCATGCAGGCGTGAGCAAGGGCTGACAGGACACAGTGACTCCACTGTCAACCCTTGACCATGACCTCGACGGAGTTCTCCTTGTAAGGTTCAAAAGAGGAAGAAGCCCTCGACTCCCCCATAATCCACCAACTAACTTGAAACCTAAGCTGGGCATGACTAAATTGGGGATCCCTCTAGTGTTCCAGAGAACTTTAGTCCATAGCATGACCCTACATGTCTGTGTGTACGTGAAAAAGGAGAAGGATCTGATTGTGATTTTAGAGATGGTGGGTTAAATGAAATTTACTAGGTGCTTTATGTGAATTATGTTTGTTAATCTTTACAACTAACTTTTGTTGCAAATAATATTATAATTAATACTTACTTTAAAGATGAGGGAGGGTTCAGAGAGGTTAAGAAATATAAAGGCTATATAGAAAGTATTCAGCCATGTAATAAGAAAAATAGTAGTAAACAGCGGCCGGGTACGTTCTGGACAGCCCTTGTATGCCTGAAGTCACTAATTTTTAATATGTGCTCCTGGGAGTCAATGCCAGTCTGATTCCAGAGCTGAGACCTATTAACCCCACATGACTTTCTGTAGCTTTTGTAAATGACAGGTATCCTAAGTCTCTAAGACATGTACACAGTATGAATTTCTTGGGTCATAACCTTTTTTGAAGTTTTCTAAGCTTCCCGAAAGATGAGTGTTCCAGCAAACCTGCGTGGCAAAGCGGTGGGCTAGGTGCAGTCAGATGGCCTCTCCTCACACAAAGCTTCAACTTGGCAAGCCCAAAATTTGCTTCTGCCGACATCTAGATTCAAAGAGCCAGCATGAAGCAGTGATGCAATACGGTCTGAATTTGGAGTTACCTGAACTGAGGTTGTCTGAGTTCTCCCTTTGCTCTTTCAGATGTTTTATCCCGAACATCTACGCAGCCTTGTTCACAGCCGCCCTGGTGCCCTTGATGTGCCTCGTGGTGGTGTTCGTGGTGTTCATCCACGCCTACCAGGTGAAGCCGCAGTGGAAGGCCTACGACGACGTCTTCAGAGGAAGAACCAACGGGGCAGGTGTGAGAGGGGCTCTGTTTGCCTTTTGGAGATGGGGACTTTTTAATGGTGGGAAAATGTCACTGAACTTTTTATCAAAGAAAAGAAGTAGAGTCAGGCTCAGTTCTCAGTCCCCAGGCAGTAAGTGAAGCCGTAGCTTCCTATGCTCCTGCTTTTTGGTTCTCCCAACATCTCTTTCTTCAGGTTTTTATTGCTGATTCCAGTTTTGTCCTTTAGATATTGGTGTCCAGGCAAATGAATCACAGCCTTTGGGAGTTGCCTCCCAAGCTTTCATCAACTCAAGCGATGATACCCTGTATTCAACCTGGGAAATCGATTCATTTGTCTCTGACTCTGAGACTTCTCACACTTGACCAAACCTTGGCAGGGCTCTTGAGTGCTGTGTTTTGCTTGTGAATTTCTGATCATGCCTACAGATGCTGAAAAACATATGTAATCAGACAGCTTCGTAAGTGGCTACACATGTCTGGTTCCTTAAGAGAGCAAGTCTTTCCAGCTGAAATTGGCTTTCACTGCAGCTCATTTTTTCCCTTTGAATCATACTTAGCACAGGTTTTTGTGATCTGATTCTTTTTATTGTTTTCAGATTAGAGTCTCTTAGGAATTGTCTTAACTTGGAGCAATAACCACACACCTCCAGACAGAAAACTCTCTCTAAAAGGTTGTATGAGTAACCTGGGATAATTAGGGAGAATCTTACAGACTGAGGGTGGAGGATTCCTCTTGGGCCAATGAAGAAGAGAAGCGTTCTCCTTTCTAAGCTTTTACAAATCTAAAATCAGATGAATGGCAATGTTAGAGGAATTCTCCACATTTTAAGTATCTATCAGAGTTTAAGCAAGATAATACATATGACATTCCTAGAATAGTTTCTAAGACATTATTAGGGGTGTAATAGATATTGTCATTTTGAAATGTCACTCGTGTACTAAAAGCCTTCTAGTTCCTGGACTATGTCAGGGAAGATGCATAGAGAGGAGAGACTCTTTGTAGTGGTTGTGCGGTAGCTTGCAGGATGGCGGTACCCAGCCAGCCCTTCCCTATTTGTTTTCATGTAGCATGCAATCATAGCTGATCTCAGTGGTTAGCGCATCAGGGGCAAACCTCGCCTGGGCCTGATTAATCAAAAAAAAATGCAAAAATTCTGTAATAAAAAATAATATCCATTGTAGAAATCCTACTTTTTCTTGAGACAGAATTTATCCAGAAGCTATGGTTGGGATCCATTTTGTTAAAATGCATATTCTATGTTGTGGGGGGAAGTTATTTCTTTCCCTAACTGGTAAGCTTCTTTGTTTCATTTTACATATTATGTAGAAGCATCAGTATTTGCATATTTTCAGCAGTAATAACATCAGGGCCTAAGAGAGTGCATTATTCCTTTGAATGCCCACATCACCCTGTACACCTCTTGGACCAAACCCACCACCCGATGCAGTAGATAAAACCGTGCTCCAGTCATCTGAGACACACAGCCCTCAGGCACTGAATATAATGCAATAGTTCCAGGACAGTTCTGTCTCAGCTAGGGAACTCTCTCTTGCAAGACGTTATTAATAGAAGCACTGCCCCACTGAGGCTTTTCAAACAAAAAAATATTTATGGTATTTCTAATCACCTTATTCCCAAGACAGTTCAATCGTTATCTCATACTTGGATGCCTGCAGCGTCTTCCTCATCAGTCTCGCTGGTTCTAGTTTTTCCTTCTCTTTTTCATTATCTTAGATGTTTCTATTTCAGAAATGTAAAGCAGATTCACTCACTTCTCCAGCATTATAGTCATTTAAGATCTTTCTCACTGCCCCTTTCCAAAAACTCCAGTGTCTTTAGCTTGCAAGAGTCCCCACAGGTCACCCCAGGGCATCTGTCCATTCCTAAATAAGTTATTATTTATTTTGCACTCTGACCATGCCAATTTATTTACTCTGCCCTAAAATTGTGATACTGCCACCTGTGCTCATGTGAGGAAACCTCTACGTTGAGCTCCTCATCACTAGTGGGTAAAATTCCAAATCAGTAAATGATGTGGGAAAATGTGGATGAAGGAGAGGTGGAAGGGTTGTCACCTTCCCATAATCTTCATCAGCTCTCAAAGCCGTCCAAGATAATGCCATAACTTGAGTTAAAATGGTGTGTTTGATAAACACAATTTCTATAGATCTCATTTTACTCCTTTGTAGAATTTCTGGAAGCTCCCAATATGCTACCCCTTCTGTGAAGCCTTTCGAATTGCCTCTTTACAGAATCACATCAAATAAGAATTACTCATCCTCCCCCATCGATGCCTTTAAAGTCATCCAGTCACTGTAGCACTTACTTTAGAATGGAGTGATGACTTATTTTAGAATGGGGTGGTGATTTATCTTGGTCAGTGTGATTGGTTTATTTCCTTACTAAATTCTTAATTCCTTGGGGGACCAGAACCATTTAATATACTGATATTCCTTTCTATATCCCAGGGCCTTGCAGAGTGCTCAGTGGATAGCAGAAGCATAATTAATACGTGTTAAATCAATAAATAATCATCAGTGTACCACAAAATCCTGTAACTTGTAGGAATGAGTGCCCAAGCTAAATATAGCATTCAGAAGAATAAAACTATAAAATTATCAAAAATAGAAGTTAAAGGATTTATCTTGTTGATCTGTTTGTAGGTGAAATGATTTATCTTGTTGATCTGTTTGTAGGTGAAATGATTCATCTTGTTGGTCTGTTTGTAGGTGCCCCTTTGAAGGTCATTATTAACTGGGCTGTTTTTTCTTTTTCCTTGACTTGTATCATTCTTAGAGCTGCATGTTCAGCTGTGACCTTGCCTTCACCTTTTATAGTTTTATTTGCAACCTATGGTAACTCCCCTCCACTTGAATGTGCTCCATTTACCTCAAATTCAACATTCCTAGAAATACAATTTTAGCTACTCTACCAAGGACATTTGACACTTTCTTTGAGTCTTTCTGGTAAAATTCCATTGCATTGCCCTGTGAATACCCAATGGTACTGAAATTCATGTTCTGTCCTCTTCTTTGCTCCACATACAGAGCAGTTAAGGATAATATATAACAAAAGAACATTAAAAAAACAGTGCACATCCCTGTAGATCATAAATGGAACAGAAATACAAAATGGGTCAGCTGTCCCGAAGCCATGTACCCATTGTGCCCCCAGTCCAGAAGCAGGTGGATGTGGAAGCAGTTTCAGTGGTCAACTGGGGACTAAAAGGTCCCAACCCAAGGCAGGTAGACAGAGCAATGGGTCCTGCATAAAAGGAGCCTGAAAAATAGCTGATTCAGTAACTTGGACTCTGGTTCACAGGAATCTGGGAGTCAAAGGAGAAAGCAGACAGTACCTCCTGTTAAGTACCTGGGCCAAGCTCTTTAGAGTTCATAGACTGCACCACCACAGGCCACCATGGAGATGGAAAGCCTGAGACATAAGACAGACAGTAGCCCTCTGTGGGGGCTGAGAGCCACAGGAGGTGTGAGGGGAACAGCAGAGCCAGCGGAAAAGGAGGCTGGAGAGCGAGACAGACAGAGAAAGAGAACAAGCAAAGAGATAAATGCTTCCTACTCCAGTTGCAATACAAATGTCCTCAAAGCAGAAGGAAAACTGACAAAGACAGACCTTAAAATCAACATTCAAAACGATAATAATAATCTAATCCAGAAATTTTTTAAAAATAGAATCATCTGTTAATAACTTTGAAAGTATCTTAGGATCCTTGAGGATATAAAGCAGGAAAGAGTGAAGTGGGGCCCCACTGGCTGCTCGCATATCTGTTTCCTCCTTTTATCTATTGATTTTTTAACAGCTTTATGGAGATGGAATTTAAATACCAGAAAGTTTGTCTATTTAACTGTCCATTTCAATGGCTTTTATTGCCTTTTACTATATTCATATCATCAGAATCTAATCTTACATCATTTTCACCATCCTAAAATGAAGCCCACACTCACTGGCAGTCACTCCCCTGAGCCTTGGGTGACCTCAGATCAACTCTCTGTCTCTACAGATCCGTCTGCTCTGGAAATTTCATATGCTGGAATCATAGACTGTGGGCCTTTGCGTCTGCCTTGTTTCACGTAGCCAGTGTTCTCACGGCTCTGGCGTGTTGCAGTGTGTGCCTTGTTCCTTCTGACTGACAGGTCACAGGCACACTCCACTTTGCTTCTCTGGTCATTGGCTGCTGGACGTGTAGGTTGTTGCCATCTTTTGGCTGTTGCGAAATGATGCTGCTAGGGACATTCATGTCTAAGTTTTTGTGTAAACGTATTATTTTCATTCCCTTTGGGTATCTGTTCTGGGTTAGAATTGCTGGGGCATACGTAGTAACTCTATCTTTTACCTTTTTAAGTATTGCCAAACTGTTTTTCCATAGTGGCTGCAGTGGCCTGTTTTTGTAAATCAAGCTTTTTTGGGAACCCAGCCACATGCATTTGTTGACATATAGTTGAAGGCTACTTTCCCTCCACAGAACTGAATTCCCATAGCCACAAGAGACCATGGTGCCTTCAAAGCCAAACATGTTTAATATCCGGACATTTGCAGAAAAGTTTGACATCTGACCCCTTATATAAAGGATGCTATATCCATTAAGAGCATTTAAATATAAAAGCAAAACTAAATCTAAGCAAGTAAAATAAAGATAGGCAGATATGAATGGGAAATAATTTCAGAAATCATGCAATGCAAAATACTAGTTGAGGCTGGACGTGGTGGCTCATGCGTGTAATCCTAGCACTCTGGGAGGCCAAGGTAGGTGAATTGCCTGAGCTCACAGGTTGGAGACCACCCTGAGCCAGAGCAAGACCTGGTCTCTAAAAATAGCCCGGTGTTGTGGCGGATGCCTGTAGTTCCAGCTACTTGGGAGGTTGAGGCAAGAGAATCACTTGAACCCAAGAGTTTGAGGTTGCTGTGAGCTGTGACGCCTCAGCACTCTACCCAGGGCAAAAAAGTGAGACTCTGTCTCCAAAAAAAAAAAAATATATATATATATATGTATATATATTAGTTCAAATGTTTAAATATCTTACTATTTGAGATAAAAAAGACCCAGAGGAGAGGGAATTAACAAATTAGATTCTGAAGCTAGGATTAAGAAATTCATGAAGAAAGCATACCTAAAAAAAAAAAGAAAACATGAAGGCAAACCTAAGATATATGAGAAGAAAATAATAGGGAGAGATGGAGAAAAAACAAGATTTGAATAGGTAATGGTTGAAAAGTTTCCAGAATTAGAGAAAAGTAACACACCTATACATAAAATAAATATCTACATTTTAAAAGGGGGCAGGTGCTGGAAAGTATACTATATTAGGAAAATATTAAGTATATTTTGGAGTTCCTATGTCTGTATTTTTGAAAACCTGGGTAGTGAGCACTTTTCTTTGCTCCTAATACCCTGTGTATTTATTAAAAATGGCAAAAGCCCCACTCAAGTGTTTAGATACCACGATGTAGACAGATGCGGCTAGGTTCTTGGAAAACCCACACTTCAAAGGCAGCAGTCAGACTGGTACCCAGCCTCTTCACCGCTTTCCTCTGAGGAACCTGTCCTTTTTACACCCCAAGTACTCTTAATACCTGAGGAGGGTGGTTCTAATTAGTCTCAAGCTTAGCTCTCTGCAGTTCTGAGCGGGCACAGCAGCCCTTTCTTCTAAGGCTCTTTAGCTGGTTTGTGTTTCATTTGTTTTGCCTGCATTTTTTCACTAGATGGGCATTTTTAGAACATTAGATAGTATTATGAAAAATATATTCTGGCTCGGCGCCTATAGCTCAACCGGCTAAGGCGCCAGCCACGTACACCTAAGGTGGCGGGTTCGAATCCCCAGCCCGGACCCGCCAAACAACAATGATGGCTGCAACCAAAAAATAGCCGGGCGTTGTGGCGGGCGCCTGTGGTCCCAGCTACTTGGGAGGCGGAGGCAGGAGACTCGCTTGAGCCCAGGAGTTGGAGGTTGCTGTGAGCTGTAATGCCACGGCACTCTGCCCAGGGGGACAGCTTGAGGCTCTGTCTCAAAAAAAAAAAAAAAGAAAAATATATTCTCTAGTAATAAATCATGGGTAGAAAATAAATCCTTTTCTTACAAAAGTGCAATTTCTTAGTTACAAAGTATGCCAAATTTTGAGTGTTTGTTAAATGTTGTCAAGGGTTAGTTAACACCCACATCACACAAATGTGAAAAACTGAAGAGCTGGTCTCAATCATTTCCTTAGGCCCAGAATCTTCCATGGTTTCTATGGAACTACTCTCCAGGCTAATCAATCATTCTCTTAAATGTGCCTGACACCAGGAGCAACTTCACACCAACATTCATCCGGACATAATGAACACAACTATCAAGGCTTTACACCCTGCATTTTGAATGACTGTTTGCTCTTGACATTGCTTAATTTCAAACAGAATTCCGACAAACTCAAAGAAACCCAAAGGAATAGAGAGAACAAAGAAACAACTACTAGCAGATGCCATACGTTCAGGCTATATAGATGGCCCCTGTCAACTCCTTCCCTCCCTGAGTGTGGCCTGGGGCAGGATGACCACTTGGCTTTGATTGCTCTGAACCAAACTTTTGAAGGTCAGTGTCTCCTAGTGCAATCCTCCAGCCTCCTCCTCCACTCAGTGGGGTGGGTGTGCAGTGAGAATGAGTCATGATAAAGGTACGTCCCTCAGCTAAATGTCAGTGTCTCAAACAGCATTTTAAAACAAAGCCTGTAATTTTCGGGTTTGGTTTTGATCTCTGGCAATGATAAGCTTGTCTCTCTTTTTAGATTCACTAGAATTTACTGACTCTTTTCTGATTCATCATTCAGTTCTTATGGGAGGAATGATTCATGGATTATGAAAGGAAAATTAATTTGAATAAAAAGGGAAATAGATGGTTACAAATCCCTTTCTTCTAAAAATCCCTCACATAGATTTCAGTATGATACACAAAAAGGAAAGGTAGCTTGACTCAGCTAGCCACCTGATGGGAACCTGGGCTATTTGGAATCTCCTTGGCCACTTTTCTTACCTGGGAGCATTATTTGAGACTGAATGCTGTCATTTCCTGTCAGGCTCCATTTCTTCCTTTTTAGTGTAAACAACAATAGTAATGTAAATCAAGATTCCATTGCTATTATGAGAATCATTAAAATCTTGTTATAATGAACATTACAAGAATTCATCCCTTACATCTGACATTTTAAAAATTTCAAATAGAGTTCAAAGAAATTCAATGAAATCTATAGGAAATAGAGGAAAAAGGAAGTAGGAACTCCTGGTAAATGAAATATGCTCTGTATTACAGTCACCAAAGATGGCTGCCATCGGCCACTTCTCTCCTCACGTCAAAGCAGAGAGTCTTCTTTCTTTTCTTTTACATCTGGGTCAACTTTGGACTTGCTTAGACCAATATAATGTGATATAAAGGACGCTTTCCTACAATGGTCTAGCCTTCAAGAGGACTTAGCAATTTGAGCTTCCTTTCTATTGGAAGCCAGCCGCCATGTAAGTCCAGTTACCCTGCGACATCATGATGGTGGAAACCCCAGGCTGGTCATGTGGAGCGGACATACAGGTTAAACGGCCTCCAGGTGTTTCAGGCATACCCTCTCTGATTTCAGACGTGTGAGCAAAGAACCCTTCTTATGAGTTCTGGCCTCAGTAGACATGACACAGAGTCCAAAAATTGCCCACCCCAGATTGTAGAACTGTGAGAAATAATAAATTACTTTAAGCCAACTAAGTTTTGTGCGGGATTGTTACAAAGCAATCAGTAAGCTGAAACAGTCTGGTTCCAGAATTCTCGTAATTCTCACATCCAAATTAAAGTATGTCATTGTTATTTTAAATGTTATTGCTTACATAAAAATTTATGATTTATAAATAAAAATGGACAAATATGATATTTTTTTCCTAAAACAAAATTGGGGCTTCTGCTCAAATGAAGTAAAAGTGATCTTTCTCAGTAACAGAACGTGCTTGAATCAGATCCAGAATGACCAACATAACAGGTTTCACATGTCCTTGGCAATGAGCTGCTTGTTTGCAGCCTACTCCCAGTCCCATGGCTGAAAGAAAATAAAAAAACAATGCCTAGGGACTTAGGGAAAACTTCAGAGCTCTTCACTCTGCAGTGAGCAGATTCTTCCACCCAAGCTCAAAATTCTTTGTGAACACAGGGCGGTCTTCCCACATTTTGCCAATAGTGGTGAAGAAAGTCCCAAGTATTTTTTAAACAAATTATGCATGCTCTGCTTGGATTTATATTTATGACTTCAGTCTTCAAAGATGCAGATCAGAAATCTTTAAGCCTGAAAGATGATGTGTAGTCTTTCAATGTTTGTTCGTTTTCTTCATTATTGTTTTTAGAAACACTGGGGTTTAATACTGCTCATTAAATGACACCTGGAGTTTTCTAAGGCATACACGTGAAAAGTAAATAATAAAATTGTGTGACTGAGAGAAAACTTAAATTTCTGTTGAAACACCCCTGATTTGTACATGTGACCAATGAAGAAAAGGGATCAGTCACTTGTAGAAGACCTGGGTCTTTCTAGAACTCAAGTTTCCTGGATCTCTTACTTCAGTGAACTGCCTTTACTCAGTCTCTGCCAGTGACGACAAACAGTTTCCTATTCAGGCTATTTCAATACTGAACTGTTCAGTTTAATTTACATTAGTTTTCTAGGGGGGCTTAGATCTGGATACTATAGGATTGTCAGTAAAAGAAGGAGTGAAGGGCTGGAACTGCATGTAAGTGGCAGGTGTGAGCTTCCTTGGGCCTTGGTGTTCCACACTGTGGCGTTGTCCTCATCATCATCATCATCGCTACCCATTAAGATTCCCATACTTCGTAAATGGTGCTGGGAGAACTGGATATCCACATGTAAAAGACTAAAACTGGACCCGCACCTTTCTCCACTCACAAAAATTGATTCAAGATGGATAAAAGACCTAAATTTGAGGAATGAAATGATAAAAATCCTCAAAGAAAGTATGGGAAATACACTTGAAGATTTCAGCCTGGGGAAAGACTATGAAGAAGATGTCTCTGGCAACTGCAACAACAACAAAAATAAACAAATGGGATTTAATTAAACTGAAAAGCTTCTGCACAGCTAAGGAAACAACAACCAAAGCAAATAGACAACCCACACAATGGGAAAGGATATTTGCATATTTTGAATTGGACAAGAGCTTGATAACTAGAATCTACATAGAACCCAAATTAATTGACATGAAAAAAGCCAACAATCCCTTATATCAGTGGATAAGAGAATGAATAGAACCTTCTCTAAAGAAGACAGACAAATGGCTAATAAACACATGAAAAATGCCAAACATCCCTAATTGTTAGAGAAATGCAAACCAAAACCACCCTGAGATATCATCTAACCCCCACAAGAAGTATACAGTGTACCAAATAATGGCCTGTATGATCACACCTGAACCAGTTCAGTCCCTAGCATCTGGGTTGTATCCCTTATCTCAGACCATTCCACATATCTGGTGACTGATACTCCCTGATTCTTATCTGTTTATCTCCATTCCACTCTGAAGTATCTTAAAAGGCAAAATTGATCATGTCATTAAAGTTATCCAGTTAAAATTAGGCTATAGAGTAAAAGAAAAATTCCACTACTCCCTCACATAAAATCTCTATTTGCCCTCGCCATACTCAACTAGTGCTACTACCTGAAAGTGATGTGACTTCTGATTAGTCTGGACTTAAACAGCACAACTGAATTCACTCTTACTTTCTGAGTTCATCATTTATGTTAGGAGAAGAGAAGAAATAGGACTGAAACTAGTTTACATCTTGATCCCCATCATAAACAGGCTTCAGGAGGGTGTCTGTGGAAGACACGTTCAATGTGATATACATTTAAGGCCAATGTCCTGAAAGTGGCATTGTTGCCCAGGCACGTAAAACACTCTTTGATCCTTTATGTGGTTGATGTGGTTGCCATTTTTTGTTGTGTTGTTTTTGTTTTGGGGTTTTTTGTTTGTTTGTTTGAGATAAGAGTCTCACTCAATTGACCCAGGCTAGGGTGCCATGGTGTCATCCTAACTCACAGCACCTCAAACTTTTGGGCTCAAGCGATTCTTTTGCTTCAGCCTCCCAAGTAGCTGGGACTACTGTGACCCCAGCTAGTTTTTCTATTTTTAGTAGAGACAGGGTCTTGTTCTTGCTCAGGCTGGTCTCCAACTACAGAGTTCAAGTAGTCCACCCGCCTCGGCCTCTCTGAGTGAGAGGATTACAGGTGAGCCACCCAATCAGCCACCATCTCCTGTTAACACATGCATATTATTACCATGCCATGCCATCCCACTGTTTGACCCAGAGAATCAATGAAACGTTCCAACTGTTTATAATTTTGGTACCTAAGCTAAGTGTCTTTCCCATATATTTCTTTGCCATTTTCTTTCAAATTTATAAAAACTAGATTTTAATTCTCCTAGCATACCTTACTTTTTAAAGGAACTTACCTTCAATTCTTTTTTATTTATACTGAAAAAAAACACCAGTGAGCCTTTACTTTATACTCCTTTGAAAGCTACATAAAACAGGTATTCATGTTTATTGCTTTGATGTCAGAGCACTTTTTAAAAGTGGATGGCTGAGGTCTTCCATTCAACTCTTGGCTCATGAAAATACTGTTTCTAATTTGTTTTTTAATGTGTTTCTCTAGAATTTATATTCAGACCATTGCCAAAGAGTACATATGAAACTCATCTGAAGAGTAGAAAAATCAGTTTTTTAAGAGTATTTTATCTGGTAATATTTATGGCATTGAAAATACTGTCTTTCTCTCTTTACCTGGTCTATCTATGAGCCACCTCAGTTGGCATCAACATGATGACCCAGTAGTAGACACCCTGGCTCTCTGTGATCTGCCAAATCTCGGCTTCTTAGGTGTAAGTTCCATTTGGGTTTGCACCTTTTTCCATCTATTATTTATTAACATTTTCATTAATGCCTATGCAGCTTTTTACAAGGAGTATATAGTGTACAAAATAACAGCTTGTATGATCAAACCTGAAGCAAATTAAGGGAGTTTCCCATTCAGGCTTTTTCAGTACTGAAACTGGTAGAGTATTAAAGAGAAGATCCTGAAATAAAAGGATATAGAATTGTAATACTAGAGAAATAGGAAGTGGGGACAGCAATTGGGGGAATTAGCAATTGAGCCATAAATTTCTTTAAAAATGGTTGACACAATACCTATGGTCATAATGTCATGCTTAATAGTTTACATATTATAAAACTCAGAAAAAAGGAGGAAAATTACATTTGCAATATGTTGTTGTCTTTCAGAAGAAAAGTATCCCATATTAAAGGCAAAGTGTGAATGTCACTGGGCCATAAACTTTGACCCTTACCAATGTACTGTCTCAGTTGCTCTGTCAGACCTGAAATAGCCTCCTTCATAAACTGTCACTTCCCTTAAACCCAATTACGAAGATCACACCTTCCAACTAATAAGATATCAAATATATTTTTATTCTTTCCTGTCCTTCAAGGCCACTATATCCCTGCGTAATGATTTTACCTGCCGGGTGTGATATCATGTACCTGTAGTCCCAGTAACTCACGAGGGTGGGCAGGAAAATCACCGGAACACAGGAATTTTGCAACTGTGGTGCTCAGTGGTAGTACCTGGGAACAACCACTGCACCCCAGCCTTGGCAACATAGACTGTATCTCCAAAATAAATAAATAAATGCTTTTTAAAAATAATAACTGCCCTTATTGTTACGTATGTGCTTTTTGCTTATACCACCATTTTTCTAGTGATGTTACCGTGGTTACCCTTTTTCCTGATATCCTTTCTTCCTGGGTCGCCAAGGTCCTCTCCACATCTCTCTGAACACCTCTGTCTGTCCTGCTCCTCCGGCTCTGACTCCTGTTGTCAACCCTCATTGTGACCTCCCTTCTCTTGATCCATCTCTGTTCTTGCAGAATCAACCTGGAACTTGAGATCAGAGACGTTAAGGACTTTTTCAGCAGCTCCCTTGATTTCCTTGATTTCCTCACCTGCTCGGTTTCCTCCTGGAGTGATATTTTGCCCATCACCAGTCCAGTCGGGGCCACCCAGTTCTCTGTTAGCAGCCAGTTAGTCTACTTTGTAGTGGATACTAATTCACTCTGAGTACCCTTAACTGAGCCATCTCTGCTTCTCAGAAATCCTTTGGATTTTCTTTGAGTCCTAAGTAATTTTTGAAACAGATCCCACAGCCCTGAAGTCCTGTGTTTTAGATCTTCCCACTCTCTCACTCAGCTTTCCTAATCTTCATCTGACCCCTCCTCTTTGCCTCTCTTCTTCAACTCTGTTTCTTTCATCTCGGATGGGAAGGGAAGCAGCTCATTCTCGCCAAGGCCAACCTTCCCCATTGTGCCTTTCATCTATTTTTCCTTCTCCTGGAAATGGTTTCATTGAACTTTCCAGAGCTGCCTTACATCTGCACTGTTTCTCTGAGTCTTCTCAGTCCCTCTAAAAGCATGCATCACTTTACACCGCTCCAAAGAGCTGACTCCCAATGCCGCCGCTTCGTCAGTGACTGCTCGGCCTCGCTCCTCTACCTCCCCAACACACTTCTTAGAGTAGTTCATGCCTGGGTCCTTGTGGAAGTTTTGAGATACGCAAAATTCAAGAAGTGTAAAATCTGTGCAGGTGGACACACCTGAAGCCCTCCCAGCAACACCAGTAACCCAAGCAAGTTGAAACTCACATGGGTGAACCAGAAAGGATGCTGTGGACTGTGTTTGCTGGAAGTGAAATAATGAACAGTAACACAGTCTGTCTCAAAACGTTCGTAATGACCTTGTGTAGGAGCCGCCTTTACTCATGGTCTCCTCGTCATCACCCATAACCCTGGACACTAGATCCACTGACCTCCCTTCTCTTGCTCTGACCTTAAATTTGTCTGTATGAATCATTACAGAGGATCATGCTTCCTGGGAAGTCCATCTCCCCTGGTTTTCATTGCTGTTCCTTTTGTAGGTATTTTTCCTGCTAATTGCCAGGCTGTTGCTCTTTCTTGTGACTCAGAACTCTGAAATGTGTATCTTTTCTGGGAATTACCTTCACCTTTTCTCACGTAACAGTGATAATTGTCAAACTATGCACTCAGCCCACCTCCTCTCAGCATTTGTGGGCTCACATTGCTTTTTGGACACATCCACTTGGGTTTCTCTCTGATATCTCATCCACAAGAAGTACAAAAATTGTCATCAACTTTGCTCCCTGCCATGCCCTGATCACTCTGATTTCAGTGCTACTCTTTCACACACCCCCCATTCTTTCCTTTCTTCCTTTTGATCTTCTTATTTTCCAACCTAGAGGTCAGTGTGATTTCTTTATTCCACAGTCACAGGCATTAAGCTTTGATGACTCTTACTGCAGATGTGGTGAACTAGACTCCTGGTGATAAAGTCCCACGGTCCATATGTTGTTGAATATGCCCATTGCTTTCTAATCGAGAGCTCTACTGTGGATTGACCTCTCTAACGTGGCTCTGCCCATTCCCTCTTCACACTGCCACTCCTTTTTCTCAGGACTTCAGTGTCAAGCACTAGACCCCTGCTGAGTCACCTGTGTGGTGTCCTTGCTTCCAGCACTCTCTCTGTCAACCTGTTTTCTTTCCTATGAGATAAAGCTCTGTTTGAATCATGCCACACCTCTTCTCTAAAATTTTAAACGGCCTCTACATTTTCTATAAAATAATTCTGTGTTGTTTGCCCTAGGCCTCAAGATCCCTGGATGACCTAGTACTTTAAACATTTTCTCGTTGCTTACTTTCATGGACCTTTAACTACACCCAAAGGACCAATTTATAACTTGTGCTTTTGCCTTTTTGTCTCTTCATGATAGTCTCACTACCTTTACCTCAGTGTTTGCATGTTTGAGGATGACTCATCAAGGCCCAGCTGAAACTCCTTCTTCACAAAGGCCTCCCTGGTGCCATCAACAGGAAGAATTTCCTTGAGTTTTATATAACTTCGTCTTTCTCAAACTTACCCCCACCTTTCCTTAAAGGGTGTGTATATGTGTATAGATATCTACATGCATATTCATTATATGTATGCATATACTCATGCACACATAGAAACACACACTGTACAACATGGATAACTAGTTATCAAGATATGTTAATATAATCTTTGAAATTGGATCCATGATGTGATTAACAAAAGGATGTAACTCATCCTTTTGTTAATCATATTTTATCTAATACATACCAATGTTAAGAAATACATTTCTTGAATAGCAAGCAATAGTCAGCGTTTATCTAGAACACTGTTTTTCAACCTTTTTTAGTCTCATGGGACACTTGAACCTATAGTTAAATTTCCACCATACACTTAAATTGTGTTACTCTAAAAAAAGAGAAATAAAAAAGAATATACTTATGTGCTTATACTTATTGTTTTGAAAACAATTTAATTAGTATTCTTTGAAATTTTTCATGGCACACCTCAGATCCTCTCACGGCACATGAGTGTGGTTGGCACAGCAGGTGAAAATCACTGAGCTAGAACTGGCCTAAGTGTTCTTCACTGTAACCCCTAAATTCTCACAATTCACAGAACTTTTTTAAGGAGGTACTAATATGACATTAAATTTACAAGGAAATTGATCTTGGAGCAGTCAAATAACTTAAGGTCACACAGCTAAAAAAGACTCTCCCCTAATCCAGTTTCAGACTTCAGGCTTGTACCTGCTCTGCCGTTCTGCCTTTTTTATGAATAAATTCTACCCGTTCTTGTTTTTCAACCTCAGTGCATGTTTGCTTTATAAAATTGTTTGAGGGCTCATATTCAAAAGTGATCTTTTTCTTTTTAATTGAATTTGACAGAAGCAGATTATAAACTTTAGTACAAATAAGCTCAAGAAAGCAAATATTGTGATTCACAATTACCATGCATCGACTTCAAGAAAGAAGTAGAAATGGTTTGTAGGAAAGACTAAAGGTGATGTATAGCTTTTTACAGTTCTATTGTACAGTTTGATAAAGACAGTGTAACTCGGTATGGTTGTAAACTAATAGGTAATAGAAATGAACAATGTCTGTTCTTTGTACCTTTAATTATACAACCTCCAAGAAGTGTGGTGGTTACTCTCTTCCCATCTTTTCCTCCCTAATGAAAGATTATCTTTAAATAAATACTTAATCCATGGTTATATTAAAGCTATTTTGCCACCATCAAAAAAAAAATGTTACAATCATTTTACACAAACGTTTTAACTAAATAAATTCCACCAAGTTAAAAGAAAAAGAAAAAACAGAGGAGAAAGCAAACAGACAAAAAGAATGCAGCAGGATCTGCCTGGTTATTAACCGTGGACTTGAGCGGCAAAAATAGCTCCGTTTGGGAAGCTTAGGAAGCACCATGACCAAAATGCTGTATGACTGCTCATTGATTAGTCTTAACCCATTAATGTCAAACCCATAGTACCTGGAGTTATTAATAAATAAAATTCTAATACTCCCATTCTTAAAAAAAAAAAAAAAAGACTCCCAAAAGTGTGAACATACAGTTTTTGAGCCCAGGACAAAAGTAAGCTGTAGCATCTGCCTTACATTTGCTAACAAAACCAGACACCTATAAACCAGTTTACCCTTAACAATTATATGAAAAAGAGAAAAAGAAAAAGCTGGAATTCATCTTACAAAAATGAAAGTGTACATATAACATTGACACACGAATACAGGAAGAAAAACTTAATGGTCTATCCTGGGATGCCGATCACTTTGTCAAATTACACTAACTTATATGTATTGTCAAATAGGTGGGGGTTGGGGTTATTGGGGTTTTTTTAGGGGGGGACAGCTTCCTTCTCCCTAGATTATACATATGGTGGCAATCACTATGACTTTCTTTCCCTCCCTTCCTTCCTTCCTTCCTTCTTCCTTCCTTCTTTCTTTCTTTCTTAACACAATTGTTTTTCTTTCTCTTTTCTGTAAGGGCTTGGTCCAGAGTTGTTAGGAAGAATGAGCAGTAAGGTGTCAGTTTGCTCCAGTGTGCATGAAACCCGGCCACACCTGTGGGTACTGCGCCATTATGTAAATGATAATGGTAAGCCCTGTATAGCTCAAGTATCAGGCTGCCTTGTGGTCAGTTAGCATTGTATACACCCGAAAACAGTCTGTGTGTGGGTTTGGTATGCATTTTCTTGGTTTAAATATATAGTAATTTAAAACAATAGAGAGCAAATAATATAACGAAAGCTTTCCGGAAATATAATTATTTCTAAGGCCAAACAGTGCCCTGGCAGCAATCTGATAGCTGTTGGAAGAAAAGGTGCAGTTAATCACATTGACGGAAAACCAAAAGTCTGAACTCAAGTAGACCTTTCAAAATAGTGACCTGGCAAAGGAAGAAAATAATAATCATATAAAATTTTAAATGTACGTTACAGTTTGAGTTGTGATCATTAGAGACCCAAATTAAAGAAAGGAAGTCAGCTTTGAAGTAAACTGGCATGTATCCAGATGCAGGCTCTACCAGGAAACCGTCCAGGGAGCTGACATGTATGATACACCATGAAATATGTTCTTGCAAAATTAGAGTTATCCATAGGGTTAGTTTTCCCAAGATGTTGTGTTAGATTTGACTTAAGACTTCAGCATTGAACTTGAGCCTATTAAATCTTAATGAGTACTCTGTGATGTCCTATCAAATTATGTATAAAACATAACTGGCTGTTCATGGCCAAATACATAGCCAGCTAATTTCCAGAAATTATGAGGCCATTTAAAATCTAGTAAGATTCAAAATACAGAAGGAGGCAGGTTTAAAGATATGTTGTGCATTTTCATCATATTACAAAAGTTAAATTTGGTGGAAAATTGTTGGTGAGTGCCTGAGAGTACCTGTAGGTGAGTTTTGAGGTCTTTAATGGCTGAGTAACTGGTATATAGTTAGAAACTAGGTTAAGCCAGTCTTCAGTATTTAGTTGGCTGACTTCATGTTTGTTTTATAACTCCAATCTTCTAAAACAGTGGTTCTCAACCTTCCTGGTACCGCAACCCTTTATTACAGTTCCTCATGTTGCAGTGACCCCCAACCATAAAATTATTTTCATTGCTACTTCATAACTATAATTCTACTACTGTTATGAATTGTAATGTAAATATCTGATATGCAGGAGACTCCACCCAAAGGCGTTGCGACCCACAGGTTGAGAACCGCTGTTCTAGAAGCTTTTGTCATAAATCCATCTTATGAAGCATTTATCATGCGTATAGAGAATTACTGTGAAGGCTGTGAACCCAAATGATGATTCCTTGCCCCTAGAAGAAAGTAGAACACTTAACCTTTTCCTGAGAAAATCACAAACCTATTTAACCCCCATCATTAGAATATTATCTGGCAGCTTTGAAGTACATGGTTCAAATAGAATTACTCTAATAATAGTTCTCACAAGGTCCATGTGGATATGTCTCATCTAACTTGGTTATTCTCCTTAGATTCAAAATTATAGCCTGCAAATTGAAAATTATATATAGCCTTTGCAAGCCAAGACCGTAATTCTAGGCTTGCACTATTTTTTTTTAATACCAATAAATCACACTCAAAGTAGGTCTGACCCAAGGACTGTCTTCAGGGTCTGAGAGAGCCTAACTCAGCTGTGGGTAAAGTGCTGCTATTTGGAGTCTCAGCAGACCTGGGGACTCCACTTAGAATTTGCTCAAATTCTTCTTCTTTATCACTGGAAAATATACTCTGGGCCAACACTGACCCTCTTCTCTGCCTGCATGTCCAGTTTCTCTCTTGCTCAGAGCCATTAGCTTTGTATCCTTCATAGATCAGTAAGGATCAGGATAAATTCATGTCAGCAGTGGGCAGGTGTAGACCTCCCCTACAGTTGTTTGCTGTGCCTTCCTTTCATCCAAGATATCCTACAACCCATTTAAGTTACCTTCTAGAGCAGAAGTTTAAAAATTGTGAGCCACAGTACATTGGTGAGCCCACTGCCAACATATTTTAAGCAGGATAGGATGGGATAGAGGGGATGGAATCCAATAGGTCAAAGTGTGTCATACAATAACTTACGTTCCATAAAGCTTTTTAAAAGATACTGTAGCTCACATGTAAAATGCACTTCTTATGTTAGTTTGTTGTCAACGAATTTGAAAGTCAGTGTCCTAGAGTGGATCTGACTTCTCCCTGATCCTGGAAGTGACATACACGTGAGCTCTGGCAATTAAGTTTGAGAACTCATTCTAGAAAAAGTTCTACATACCCCATTGCTGAATATCACTATGGTTTCCTTTGAAGTGCTCCCCTTGGCCATCTGGTGACTCTAGCAATGAAGTATGTAGCACTTTTTCAAGGACGAACTTAATTGTCAGACTTGTACACTCGTATGTCCTTGGAAATCTTCTGGGAAACGGTCAATATCTCCATCACACTTTTTCTCCTTCCCTCTCTTTTTCCTTCCCCTTAAAAATCAATCCCATTGAAGATCTTTGTCTGTGGGAATGTCACTCAAAGCATCTTTGCTCACAAGCCAGACACCTAAATTCTTTATGATGCCCCTGCAGCAGCCTGGCAAGCCTTCTCCCCTCCCGTGAAGTCTGCCCCTCTCCCTGCACCTCCACTGCCCTTTAGATGGACAGTACAGGAGATGACAGGAGTGCAGTTTTCTTTCAGTTTTACTTTTCACTGTAGCACAGGCTCTTAGCCCATCCCCTATGGACCTGAACCAGAATTTGGCTTTTATTTCTTCATTCAACTAATTTATTGAGCCTGTACTGTGATGAGCCAAGCTTGATTCTATGTGCTTGAGATGATGCTTTCCTATGCTCACATTCTAGCAGAGTATCAAACAATGAACAAATAAGTAAACTGTATTAGGGTTCTCCAGAGAAACAAAACCAATAGGAGGTGTATGAGTATGTGTATGTGTATGTGTATACCTGTATCTATCTATCTAGGAAGAGAGAGATGGGAGAAGAGAAAGAGAGAAACAGAGAGAGAGAGAGGAGAGAGAGAATTAGTGCAAGGTGTTGGCTCGTGTGATCAGGGAGGCTGAGAAGTCTCATCATCTGCTACCTGCAAACTGGAGACCAAGAAGGCTGGTGGTGTAGCTCAAATGCCTGAGAGCCAGAGGATGAATGGTGTAGGTTCCAGTCCCCAATCTGAAGGCCTGAAAACTAGGAATGCTGAGGGCAGGAGAAGACTCATGTCCCAGCTCCAGCAGGCAGGCAGAGGAAAGGTGAAACCCTTTTTCCTTTCAGGCCCTGAAGGGGTTGGGCGATGCCCGTGATGCCCACCCACAGTGGGAGGTGCATCTGCTTTGCTCAGCCCACCAACCCACATACTGATCCCTTCTGGAAACACCTCACACACACACACTCAGAAATAATGCTTAATCAGACATCTGACATCCCTTAGCCCAAGTAAGTTGACACACAAAATTAACTATCCTGTAAATTATATAGTAAATTAGATATTAATAAGTGCTATGAAGAAACTACAGTAGGAAAGCGGGAGAAGGAAGGAAATAGAAGATGCTGAAAGGTCCATTCCAAGTGGGGTGGTTGGGAAGTTTTCAGGGACAGTCTGAGTGTGATGGAACTCTGGGTCTGCACACTGGAAGCAACCCTCCTCAGAATATGGTCTGCACACTACCTCAGATAAAAGAAGGGCTCCACAGCCATATAAGATTGGGAGATTCTGATATTAAAAAAACTTAAATATATTCCTTTACTATGTGATACTTTAGGACTTCAAGTGTGCATGAGGGCGGCTATCAATAACCATGTCCTCATGTGGCTAAACTTCCGATGGTGGTGAGGATGAGGGTGACGGCAGGCAGTGGTCACTGAGCCCGTGCTGCTGAGGGCGGTGGGTGCAGCTTCCCTTGCTGGAGAGCAGGTCTCCATGACCGGAGCCCTGTGGGCTGTGGTTCACCTTTTTATTGCAGCATGGTAGGCGTTCACTAGGATCATGGTCTTTGTCCCATCAACATCGACCAATACATGTCAGATTGATGCATGAAATTTCTCATTAAATTTCCACAATTACTGAATTATGGCCCAGAGAGGTTAAGGAGTTCAGCAAAGGTCTCCCATAAGGGTCAACAGCAATGGAATTGGAAGCTGGGGGCAAATCTAATGCTCCGGCTCAGCCTTATTCAGGATATTGCCACAGGGCAGTTATTTTTCTGCAGGGCTCTCATCTTAAAGGATGAGTATAACTTAGACACAGCTCTAAAGCAAATTATCTTCCCCCTGAAATGTATTCTCTTCCCTGTGGACTTTGAATGCCAGGGCCAGTGATATTGAACCGCTGCACTGTGGCACACTGGTGGCCATGAGAGCATCTTAGGTGTCTCGCAAAAATCTGTAAAGCTTGTTAATTAAATTAGTTTTGAAAGACATTCAAAGCATACCTAGTAGATATATTCTTTTTTTACTCTTTTTAAAAAATCAACATAGGTAAGTGTGTCACAGAAGTTTAACTACAGGTTCAAGTGTGCTGTGAGATAAAAAAGGTTTCAAAACGCTAGCCTAGGATGTCTTTGAAGAGAAATCCAAAGCATCAGACAAAAAGAGTAGCAGTAAAAGGGCTGTAAGTCACATCAACAATCCTTTTATTGAACAAACACTAATTAAGGGCCTTATTTATGCTAAGCACTGGGGACATAAAGACAGATAAAACAGACTGGAGGAAGCACACTCACTAACCTCTAAGGGAAGCAATGGGCGTGTTGCAATTACACGTGGTAACAAAGACCCAGATGCATGAAAGAGCAGGGTGTGCGCAGGCCGCCTGGAAGCACAGAGGTCATTTGCCGGAAGTTAGGCAGAGGACGTGTTGTGAGGTTTAACTTAGACGGCATGGAAGCCAGTTGAAGGATTTTTAGCCTTTACTTGTCATGATTACATATAAAAATACACAACACACATGTGTGCGTGCGTATATATCCATATGTGCGTATGCATATACAGATTTTTTTTTTAATTTCAGGATTTCCAAGTAGACACATATTTTTTAAAGTATATGTTCGGTCAGAGTGGGGGATGAATTGGAGCAGAGAGCTGTATTTATCAAACTTAGGCTCACTAACAGCCTGTGACGTCCTCCACAGCGGCAGTGGCCTGGGAAGGACTGTAGGAAATAGATCTGAAAGCAGTTTAGAAGATAAAATAGATGAGGTTTCTGGACCTATTTGGTGTAGTGATGTTTGAGGGAAAATGTGGCATCGGATCAATCTATGTGGATGGTGGTACTGGCAGTCAGAAGGAAAAGAAAGCTTGAGAGAAACTTTACTAAATTCAGCTTCTAATGAACCGAGTTTGAGAATCTGTTGGGATCTTGAGGCCTGGAGCACAGGAGGGATGGAGGCACAGATTTGGAAATTATTGACCCTAACGGGCTTGAAAGAGGGTGACATTGGAGGTTATGAATTTAGGAAGGCTATGTAAATAAATGAAAAACCTGGCACATAATCAGGTATAGAGACAGTCCAGCCTGCTGCAACAAACAATTGCAACTGTATCTGGAGACAGCAGCCACCAGACTAAGACTGAGCACTCTGTTCCCTGAATGGGGTTCCAGGGGCTCTGTAGGGAAATGTGCTCAACAAGTACTGAAGAGAAAAGGAAATTCTAAAATCAGATCTAAGTATAAGAGTAGTGACCTAAGGTTAGGAATGCAAGCACTCAGATGAGGGGTAGCCCAGTCCCTCAGTTTTGCTGTTACCTCTTCCACCCACAGTACCCTAACCTGCTCTGGCAGTTCTGTAAAATAGGAGCCTCATCTTCTCGTAAGACTCGGGTGTATTTGCTGAGAACACTGATGGGTGGCTGTGCATGTGGGATTAAGTGTTAACTCATGTTACAAAAGCTCAAGAACACACCAGTATTTTCTCAACAAGAATATATTCAGATCACTGAAATGTCTCTGCCTCTAGGTATCTGTTAATTTCATGATACAGGCCCATGTTTTAGAACTAAGGACTTTTCATTCCTTTTTTTTACATTTATTTTGTTCTAATTTAAAAATGCTGTGTGCCTACTGAAACAGACCCGTAAATACCTTTAATCCACACTATTTCAGCCTTGTGTTCCTTGTTATCCATTGATGAGTCTGTTTTAGTAGCACATTCCAAATTGTTAGAATCAGAAGGTCAGTGAGGTAAAATTAAAACAAGTACTTTGGGAGAATGTAGACACAGAATAAATTTCAGTTTTGTGTAAATGGGGTGTGATTTCCATAATGAAGCCATTATTGTCATCACTGGTGCATAGCAATAAAGCCAAAGCTGCAGTCACAAAGAAAACATAATACAGCTCGAAACTTGCTTTAAAATAGCAGTTAAATTCATTGAAATCATATTTTCCACTAAAAAAAAAAATAGATTTGGTGCATTCACAATAGAATCTGTAATACTAACTCCCATGAGTAGACTTTCTTGATTTTTTTCCCTTCCCATAACTAATTTCTTTCCCTAAAACCTTTTCAAACTACTTTGTTTTTCATATTAGTGACTCCTTGTTAATTAAAGTATATAATTTAAGTACTTTGAGTTTTTTCCCTCCCTATAGTAGGAAACTTCCTCCTGACACAAGCCTGACTACCTTAGCACAGTCTCTGTTCTTTTTGTCTTAACTGTAGCAAAATAGACATAACATAAAATTTAATATTCTAACCCTCTTAAGTGTGCAGTTCCATTTCATTAAGTCTGTTCGCAACATTGTGCAACCATCATCACTGTCAATATTTCCAGAACTTTTACCTGATCCCAAACAGAAACTCTGTATTCGTTAAATAATAACTCGATATTCTTCCCTCCTGCTAGCCCCTGGCAGCTTCTCTTCTACTTTCTTTCTCTATGAACTTGACCATTCTAAGCACCTCATGTAAGTGGAATTACACAATATTTATGCTTTTCATGTCTGGCCATTGTGAATGATGCGGCCGTGAACACTGTTGTACAAGCACCTGTTTGATCCTTCCTGTCCATTGTTTGGGGTCTAGATCTAGAAATGGGATGGTTGTACCATGTAGTAATTCTACGCTTGACTTTTGAAGGTACCAGCAAATTGTTTTCCATGACAGCCGCACCATTTTACACCCCGCCAGTAAGATGCAGGGGTTCCCATTTCTCCACATCTGAGAAGTTAGTAGTAGTTTACCAAATGTGGAGTGACAGCTTAGGAAATAAAAACTGAAGTGATTTTCATTAAATGAAACATTGATTTCTTTCTTTCTTTCTTTCTTTTTTTTTTTGGAGACAGAGTCTCATTATGTTGCCCTTGGTAAAGTGCCATGGCGTCAACAGCTCACAGCAAACTCAAACTCTTGGTCATAAGTGATTCTCTTGCCTCAGCCTCCCAACTAGCTGGGACTGTAGGGTGCCTGCTGCTCCAGATTTTATAGGCTTCAGGCCCACAAAATCAGGATGTGCCTCTGGATATGTTTCTTCTACCTGAAACCATGTCTTAATCATTGTTGTACTGCTGGGAAACCAGGCTGGGATCTCTTGCTAAGCACACTGAGTTATTTATGACTAGCTTTTTCCTTGCAGGGTTCCTGGTCTGGGGGGGTGCCAAGTTACCACACTTTTCAGCGTAATTCCAGAAAGACGTGGGCACAGGGAGTTTCCTGCCAGCCCTGGGATAATCCTCTGGCTCCCCGTGGAGCTCTGTCCACGCACAGCACTTGCTCTTCTGCTCTGGGCTCGCAGAGGAACATGCAGGCCAAGTTTTGAAAATTGGGTTCCTCGTTGTTCATACAAAATATGCAGGTCCCTTTGTACTCTGCACAGAGCCATAAATAGAATTTTGTTCTTACACAATAGAAGCAGAGAATGTAATTGCAAGACTTGATACCTAATCTTTGAGGAATTTTTGAGCATAGCTTAAGCAGTTTTCTAAAACTTACGGTGTCTTTTCAGAAGTAAAAATTAGCGTCTTGGCCCTTTATCAAATTGCATGATTTCACTGAACAAAAATGAAATTTTATAACAACTAAATAAATTTTAATAGATTCTCCCCTGTCCTGCAGCAAAGCATTAATGACAAAGAAATTATTCATCTGTATAAGCCTTTCCTTATATTAGTCTTACTTTCTTTGTGCTGTTGTAATAAAAACTCAAGACAATTTGTACACATTTTGATTAAGGGTGTATCTGAGCAGGACATCAGCACAGTCTCCTTCTCTCTTGCCTTTGTCTTTTTTCTTTTCTTTTCCCTTCTCACACACTTCCATCCTGAAGCCATTAGTTGGTACAAAGCCAGGTAGGCGAGCCCGGGGTGTCTGGCCCCGTCTGGGAAGAGGCTGCCACGGGAGGGTGAGCTGCACTCCGTGACTGTCAGACACCAACTGAGTTTGGGAGCCCATTTGGGCAAGGGAAGGGATGACTGCGGTGGGTGTGATTACATAGGTGAGTATATTAGGAATTAGGAATAAGGAGAGACGGATTCCTCACCAGCAGAGAAGGGTTACAAACATGCAAAGGGAGAGAACTAGAATTAACCCTGTGGTGTTGGGGCAGAATTAGAAGTGGTGGTGTGAACTAATGATTTTCATTACGTGGCGATAGATACAGAAAAATAGGTGAGAGTGTGTTTGTGTGTGCACGTGTGTGTGTGCACACAAACATGCATCTTCCAATTCTACCTACTGGGAGAGCTTAGGAACAGCAACAGCAATGGCCATACCCAACCAGAGATCTGGTTTCTTTTCTAAAAGAAACCAGGCCTGGGGCAGAGAAAGTTTGAAATATCCTGGGCCAAAAAGCAAGCAGGTGCTAACAGACTAATGAGGACGTAGCAAAAGGCACAGAAACCATCTTAAAGGGGTTCCCACAAAGGACAGTTTGGGCCAGAAATAAATAATGATAGTAATGGATAAGAACCCACTAAATAAAGTAGGAATCTGTAAGTCCCTAGTATAAAAGAAAACAAATGGATAAATCAAACATTTGAGAAGGAAAATACATTTGCATAGTATCAAAGTAGTGCCACACAAGATACTTAGCAACTACAGAAAAAGGAAAAGGCTAACTTTATTGGGGGGGGGGGTATCTGTGCAGCCTCTGTCATAATCAAGTGACCACACCAAGCATCTTCACTAATAGGACAGAATGAATTCTGTCCTGATGTCTTTCAGCTGCTTAAAAATGTGTTTACTTGTGGCTGCAAAGATCTGATTCACTTTCTAAATCTTAAATAACTTGTCATTTAAATACTAAAATTGCTTCTACAGGATATTGTTCTGAAATCCAAAGAAAATTCAAAATAGACAAGTGGAAAGGGTAATGACCCTTGATCCTGAAGAAATCCATTGAAACAATCGCATGAGAACATTAAAATGGGTGGAGTAAGCTTAGTTGATCAAAGTCAGTCAGTCACTTCCTCTTTGCCGTTAACCTTGGCAATAAATTTTGGTGTCTTCTTAGAAAAGGGAGGTGAGCACATGTTTTTCCATCACACAGAGAAAATTTTATATGCTTGATATTTTTTAAGTGCCTTGTCCGAATACATTAACTTCTGGAGCACACTACTGCCTTCCATTTTCTGGTGGAACCCTCTCAAGATTTATGCAACACCGTGGTTGTTTGTGGTACTTTCTGAACATTCCAGCAGGTGGCAGTGGAGGAGAGGAAAGCCCTCCATCCCTATCCCAGGCCTACCAGCAGCTCCATTTGCAAAGCAGAAAAGAAGATGGACTCAGCAATGTGCCTTCTCTTCTCTGGCATAAGAATGTGATTTCCAAGGTTGTTCTTTCAAAATGGGTATTTAGAGCACCACAGAAATGAGCCAAAAGTAATTTGTGACTATGTAGTATTCTGAAGCTCAAAACCTTTTTTTTTTTAATCTCTAGAAATTCCTCTGATTTTATATCTGTTTGCCCTGATTTCTATGACGTGGCTTTGGGGAGGACTGCACATGGCCTACAGACACTTCTGGATGTTGGTGCTTTTTGTCATTTTCAACAGTCTGCAGGTAAGCCTTCCAGTTTGGTTGCGATAAGCACACCTTATCCTAATGAGTACAAAGAATGGAATTTCAGTATTCAAGATTCAAGCATCCCTGTACACACAGGTGAACTAGTGCACACAGTGTTACCAGAGTTGTGAAATAAATGATAGGGGGCTAAATATTCGACATTCGAAATACAGCTGAGAATCTAACTTGTTTATTTTACAGATGAGGAAGACACTTTCATTTTAACAACTACCAAACCCATAATTTTTTTTTTCAGCAGGATGGATGTTTACAAAATTTGTGGAAGCCGGACATGTATGATCTATACACATATTTGGGCCGTGGCTCTATCTAGAAATTAGATCAACTGAGGAGTGAAAGAGATACCGATTTTTAAATAGTCCCCTCTTCAGCCTGGTGCTTAGTGAAAGGACAGTGTTTGGTTCACTGAAAATGATTGACATCCCCACGCCCAGCAGTGCCCAGCTTCAGTTAGTTTTGTGAGCACGCTTGGAGTATAACTAGAAATTATATAACTGTAGCAAAAACTAAAGCTGATGCTTTTAGTGCTTTTGTTAAGTGGAAAAACGTTGCGCTCTGAAATTAACAAAGGGACAAATGAACACATTTTCCTCATTTCCTAAAGTGGAAAGGTCTGTCCTAGTCTAAAATTACTTCTTAAATTTACCAAAAGTGTCTCTAAATAATCTTTATTTTAGCTATCATCTTGCAAGGAGCGCATGTGTACAACGTATGTGTGTGCATATACATACAGACATGTATTTAGGGTCATAGAGTACAATTGAAGTAGACTCAGGCCTTTTTAGGTTTGCACTTTAGAAGACATTTTTTAGTTAGATCATAGCTTACATGGTGCTATCAATAAAAAAAGCATAAATAAAAAATTGATAAAGCGTGTTATCAGTTTAGACAGAGGAAAATACAAAATAACTAAAGCTTTAGAATCAAGTCGATGCAAGCTGATACAGACACCTCTCTATGGACATGGTTAAAATCAAGCACCTAATAGCAGAGTGATAGCACTGCCAACACCAGGGTGGAAAAAGACAGCCCTGCCTCTCCAGGATCTGATGATTTAAGGAGTAAACAATGAGCTCTAAGAAAATTCTGTGGCAGGTGCCATGTAAACAGCATTATGAGAGTGAGGTAAGTTCCTGTTTACTCCTGGCTTTGAGCTGAGCCCAAAGGTGAGCCTGGTCACAGATCCTCTCTTGGTCACCTTTGGATCCCCAGGGCCTTAGTGGAACTAAGATCAATGCCCAGACGGATAGCCTACAAGTGTATTTCATTTGGCAGACACACACTGGTATGCAAAAGAACATTTTAGTTTTCTTAATATTTATTGCAAACTTTTAAAATTGAAAAAATTCTCATTAAAAACTTGAGTTTCTGACTTTTCTTTGAAGGCAATATTGGCATGGCAGCAATTTTCAAACCCTGAGCAGACCTGATATACGCCATTCATTCATTTTACGCAGGCGTCCTCAGACTACAGCCTGCGGGCCACATGCGGCACACCGAGGACAGTTATTCGGCCTGCCGGGCGTTTTTGTTACTGCTGCTTGTCCTGCTTAGCAGCCAACTCATCCCAGGGCCGGCAGTCTGGCCCTCCAATGGTCTGAGGGACAGTGAACTGGCCCCATTTAAAAAGTTTGAGGACCCCTGATTACCTGTCCCTGAGTCTGTGACACTTTTCATGTTTATCTAATAAATGACAGAGGTGTGGTTAGAGATGAGTATTTCAGGCAAGAAAACTATTAACCAAGACTACAAAAAAGGAAAGTGATTGACTCTGCCTAGATTAAGCAAGGGGTTTGGAGGGAAGAAGAAAGTTCTCACAATCAGAAAAAAGTGGTGGGAGAAAAGACAGAGAAGGTCGTTTGCTTAAATGCCAACTTCCCATGCTCAGAAAGCTAAACTCAGCCTCTCAGCAATGGAAAGCACTCAGAGTTGTGTTTCTGGTTTGTTTTGTTCTGATTTGTTTTTTTAAATTTTGTCAGTTTTTAATTTTTTTTATCTTGAATGATGTTAGCATACTGGTACCTACTCTTGAGAAGGCTAACTGGAAATGTTTAGCAGTAGATATTGGAAAAAAAAGAGCATCTATGGGAGGGTAGTATTGTTATATTCCAAACTACAGATACTCTGGCAGTGTGCCTGGGAATAAAGAGTAGGTAACAGGCAGGCCTTGTGGCTCATGCTTGTAATCCTAGCACTCTAGGAGGCTGAGGCAGGAGGATTGCTTGAGCCCAGGAATGTGAGGTTGCTGTGAGCTAGGCTGACACCAGCCCAGCTACTGCACACTAGTATGGCAGAGTGAGCCTCTGTCTCAAAAAAAAAAAGGTGACAGATTTGATAGTTGTTACAGACAAAAATATGAATTCTATTTCTCCCATATTTGTGGGAGACAGTGATGTTTTGATGCGTATGTTGTGTGGTGACCTGATCAGGGTAATTAGCATATCCATCCTCTCAAAGGTTTGTTCTTGGTGTTGGGAGCATTCAGTATTTTCCTCCTAGCATTTGAAACTTTGTAGCATATTACTGTTACCTGCGGTCATACTGTAGCACAGCAGCACTGACTGCGCCTCTCTGGCTCTGCTTCTGTCTGGTTTAATAAATCTTTTCCTGTCCACTCTTCCCAGCTCTCCAGGCTCTAGGATCTTCTGCTCATCTTTTATTTGCACGAGATCAACTTTTTTTAGCTTTCATGCGTGAGTGAAAACATATGGTTTTTAACTCTCTATTCCTGGCTTATGTCACTTAATCTAATGTCCTGCAGGTCCATCCCTGTTGCCCTGAATGACAGAATTTCATTTTTTATGGCCGAATAGTATTCTATGTGTGTGTCTACACATTTTCTTTATCCATTCATGTGCTGTTAGTTGATTTCATGTTTGGCTATTGCCAATACTGTATGGGGGGTGCAGATGTCATAGACTGATTTTCTTTCCTGTGGATAAACGCCGTACTGGGGTTGGTGGATACTCAGTAGTTATATTGGTAGTTTTCTGAGGAACCGACCGTTCTCCACAGTGGTGGGGCTGGTTCACATTCCTACCAGCAGTGCATGAGAATCCCCCTTCCTCTGCATCATTGTCAAATCCTTGTGTTGCGTCTTTTTGATAAAAGGCATCCTCACAGGGGTGCAGTGAGAGCCCACAGTGTCTAGTTTGCATTTCCTTAATGGTTAGAGATAGTGAGCAGTTTTTTCAGATTTTGTTTGGACATTCGTATGTCTTCTTTTGAGAAATATCTGTTCAGTTCATTTGCCTTTTGTTGTTGTTGTTGCAGCTTTTGGCGGGAGCTGGGTTTGAATCGCCGCCTCCTTTGAGTCCCAGGGGCTGCCCATTTGCCCATTTTTTACCAGATTGTTTTTTGCTGTTGAGACATTTGAGTTTCTTGTGTCCTGTGAATTTTAATCCCTCAAACTGTACACTGTTGGGTGTACAGTTCACCAGTATTTTCTCCCACTCTGTAGACTGTCTTCTTCACGCTGCTGATTATTTCCCTTGCTGTGAGAAGCTTTGTACTTTGACATAATCCCATTGGTTTATTTTTGCTTTGGTGGCCTGTGCTTTGGACGTCTTACTCATAAATTCTTTTCGTAAGCCAAGTATACTAAAAAATTTCCCCCTGGGTAGTGCCTGTGGCTCAAAGGAGTAGGGTGCTGGCCCCATATGCTGGAGGTAGAGGATTCAAACCCAGCCCCGGCCAAAAACTGCAAAAAAAAAAAAAATTTCCCCTAATCCTGGCACTCGGGGAGGCTGAGGCAGGTGGATTACATGAGCTCTGGAGTAGGACAACAGCTTGAGCAATTGTGAGAACCTGTCTCTAAAACAAATAGCCAGGCATTATGGCGGGTGCTTGTTGTCCCAGCTACTCGGGAGGCTCAGGCAAGAGGATCGCTTGAGCCCAAGAGTTTGAGGTTGCTGTGAGCTGTGATGCTACAGCACTCTACGAGGGCAACAGAGTAAGACTCTGTCTCAGGAAAAAAAGGAATTTTCCCTGTTTTCTTCTACTACTTTTACATTTTGGAATCTTACATTTAGGCCTTTGTTCACTTTGTGTCTATTTTTGTATAGGCAAGAGGTGGGGGCCTGGTTTCATTCATCTACATATGAATATCCAGATTTCCCAGCACCATTTATTGAAGAGATTGCCCTTTCCTCAGTGAGTGTTGTTGGTACCTTTGTAAAAAAAATCAGTTGGATTGGCTTGGCACCTGTAGCTCAGTGGCTAGGGTGCCAGCCACATACACTGGGGCTGGCAGTTTGAACCCAGCCTGGGCCTGCTAAACAAGTGATAACTACAACAACAACAACAACAACAACAAATAGCAGAGCAATGTGGCGGGTACCTGTAGTCCCAGCTACTTGGGAGGCTGAGGCAAGAGAATCACTTAAGCCCAAGAGTCTGAGGTTGCTGTGAGCTGTGATGCCACTTCACTTAGTACCATGCTGTTTCCGGGGTACCATGCTGCTATAGCTTGGCAGTATATTTTGAAGTCTGGAATATGCTTTCAGCTTTGTTATTTTTTTTTCTTTCTTTCCTTCTTCCTCTTCTTTTCTTTTCTTTGAGATGAGGTCTCCCATGTTGCGCAGGCTGCCCTCTAACTCCTTGGCCGAGTGATCCTCCCACCTCAGCCTTCCCAGGAGCTGGACGGCATGTGCCTGGCTTCCAGCTTTGTTCTCTTTGCTCAGGAATGCTTTAATTATCGCAAGCCTTTTGTAGCTCCTTATGAATTTTAGGATTTTTTTCCATTTCCATGAGAAATTTTATTGGTATTTTGATAGCAGTTGCTTTGAACCTGTGGACCGCATTGGGCAGTATCATCATTTTAATAATAGTAATTCCTTTTATTCAAGGGCATAAGATAATATTAATGAAATCTGGTTGCCCCGTTGAGTATAGGCGTGTAGAATATAAGAAAGGAGCCTTTAGAAATTCCTGGATTGAATAAATGGCTGAAAACTGATAACCTTTACTTAAAACGGAGATCCAGGTCTTCACATGCCGTGAAGTTGGTGACATTTGGGAGACGCTGGTAGACGCTGTATGCCAGTGTTTCAGTGAGCGGGTGTAGAGATAGGGCTAGTGAAGGAGATCACTGAGGAGTTATCAGAGAGCTGGGAAGAGAAGCAGGATGGAGTTTGCAGCTGCAGGTAGAAAGGAAAGCTTCAAAAGGCAGCGATGCCTAAATCTGTCAAGTGCTTGGAACAGTTCAGAAGGGTGAGAACCCAGGAGCAACGTGGCCTAGAGCAGCCGCTCCCAAACCGTACTGCGGGCTCTGAAGGGAGACCGTGAGGCCCCGCAACTCCCAGAGTTTCCCATACAGCGAGTCAAAATGGAAGAAGTTTCCAGGTGATGCAGATTTAGCTGGTCTGGGGATCGCTGTCTGGGAAAAAAGAAGTGAAATGGAGAACGGAAAGAGAAAGGAAGAAATAGCGAAGGAAGTGAGGTTGATTGGTTCAAAGGAGAGTTTTTTGCTTTTGTTTTCTTTACGTGTGACAAGAATCAACAAAGGAGAAATGGCAAGTGCAGGAAAGATTCATTGTCACGGTGAGATCAAGGACTAGGCGGGAAGAATGGACGGGGGGCTTATCTGAGGGAAGAGGGGTTTCTTTCTCTGGGGCTGTAGAAAGAAGAAATGCTTGGTGGGTATGAAAAGCTACTCCGGCGCGGGAAGTGTGGCGACATTGGTATTTGCACGCTTGCAGGTTAGCAGCACCCTCTCTTTTCTCTCAAAGGCAAGAAGCAAGGCCAGTTGTTGACAGTAATGGGAAAGCTAGTGGTAAAAAGTAAGAATAGGTACGGAGCAGATTCTAGGCAGAAGGTAGATAAACTGTGTTGGAAGGTGGTTGAGAAACACGTGGCTCAGAGAGAGATCGGTGGGCTCAGTGGAAGCTGGGCAACTTGCAGGTGTGACGGAGCCGGGCGGCAGGAACTCAGCAGATGTAAACCTTCAGATATAGTGGCAGCCTGCGTAACCTATCAAACAGAGACACAGGGAAAAGTCATCGCACTCCTGCGGAGGTTTGAAAATAAAGGGGACCTGTTGAGTATTGTGTCGTACTTCACTGGGAGACAGAAAAGAAGTCCTGGTCTCTTCCGCTGAGGAATCGAAGCAGCCGTGACCGTTAGTGTCCCTCTGGTTTAGAACCTCGCACACGGCACGTTCCTGGTACCAGGTGCTCAGAGAAGGAGTTCTGAAAGCAATGCCTCGTAAGAAAAGCTGGGGGAATATCATTTCTCTACGGTTTATTTGGGTTCACAAAGTATAATTGCCCCAGGTCTTCAATGTAGGCATTTCCATGCAACATGGCTGTAGAGTCATAACCTCTTCCAGGTACACTCCATGCAGACTTAGTGGTTATTTTTATTTTCACTGGCCTTTGTATTTCTTTATCTGCTTTTGTCAACACCCATGACCACTTCAAAAAAGAAAAAAGTAGTTTTATATTTACTTGGCTAGAGAGCCTAAATTCCCAAGGCAAAGGCCCTAGGGATCTGTCTCTCTTTGGGGCTTTATGGATGCATGGAGCGTGGTGGCTGCCACAGTGCAAGCCTCACTTCCTCTCCGCTTTCCAGCGTCAGAGCAAGGAGCTCATTCCTCAGTAAGAAAGTCCTATGGAAGACTCAATGGCTTCACCTTGGGTCTTTTCCCAGCCAAGAACCAATTACGTGATGACAGGTACTCTGGCCAGTTGGGATCATAAACAGAGTACAGGAGTGGAAGGAGTGGAGATCATCTCATAGAGACCCATGGAAGGGGATTCCCAGCAGAAAAAAGGCTGTTCTTCCAAATAGCAGTGGGCAGTAGTGCCAGGCAGGCCAGAGTAACAAATGTCCACTGTGCAAACTTTCAAAATTTTCTTCTTCATTGGACAAAGCTGAGAACAGCTATTCTCCAAAGACCAGGAAACGCCATCAGTGTGAGATTAGTCTATTATGGCTGTGCTTGTGACACATCACCTCACAAAATGTCTCTGAATTACCCTCAAGAAGTCATAATACATTATGTTTAATGTTCTTTTAATTCCCTATTCCATTGAGCCATTCACTTCTATTTTTTTAAAAAATGAGTTATGTTTGTAAGTGGGTCTGTGCTAATTCTCATAGATAGTTAAGTTTCTTAAACTGTTTAGTCCAAGATATATTAAAAATTTGTATGAGAATAATCACCAGGCTGTTAATCAGCTAGAAAACACTGGTAGAACCCTATTAATTGTTGACATATTGAAAATTGCTACTGTCGAACCCCTTGCATGTGTCCAGGCTTCCAGCCCTTAAAGTTAGAAGCATCTCCAGACATCCAGCAGCTAAAAAGGCTTCTACTTGGCTAGACAGGGAACCTGCAGGATGCTGCTGCAGTCCCAGCTGCACAGCTACTCTGATGGGTGCTGTCTACACCACACTCATTAGTAAATATTTCCCATATCACTCCTAGCTGTAATTGTGTGGAAAAGTATTTTTCTATTTTTAATCTAATCAACTCAGATTCAGACTGACATATAGCAGTTATTTCAGGTTTTCTTTTAGGAGTCTCTCACATTGACTGTGTCAGAATTTCACTGACTGACAATCTTCCCACAAGTAGAGAATCCCACACAAGATTCCAAGGGTAGCCAGCAGTAATGGGCAGGAGCTTCTTGGAGCAGCTAGAAAATACATTTTTGGAGAGGGTTGATATGCATAGAAGCAGCATTCCAAAAGCTGAAATGTATTCTTCTTGGAATGCATAGGCTGGCAAGGGAGCAGAGCTTCACACAGTATTGGGATGTGATACATCTCAGTATGCTGGTCATGAGACTGTATTCTCCAGAGTCTTTTTTGACTGTCGCTCTGTAGCTGACTTAGTACATGTTCGTTCGTGCAAGCATCTGGTCTCGAGATGTTCCCTGGCCATCTTTGAATCATCCCCTATTTCAGAGAAGGGAGTTACAACATGGAATTTGTAGCTAAAAATATACAGCCCATATTCACACTTAAGGATCAGTTGGTCAAACTCATTTTCATTTCTAGCTTCGTGTCTCAAACTGCTAAATGGTTGGGAAATAAGTGACTCAAAGGTGGGAACAGCGTCTTCCACTTATTTTTTTATCGTCCCTTGGTGGCCCTGAACACAAAGCATTTTTCTACGAAAACACAGTGTTTTCTTTCTGTGCCTCTCTCTGGCTTGCTGTCTCTCTCCCTCCCTCCCTTTCACTCTCCTTTCTTTTTCCTCGTTTTGCATGTATCTCTTGTTGGTGAATGTTGAATTTCAGTTTTAAAACTAAAGCTATCTTTTAGGAAGAGATTTTCCCAAATAAAAACAGTCCTTGGGGTATCATAAGAAATGGAACATATTTCTTTGCTCATGAAAAAATACAGATCCCATCCCAAAGGGAGTACAGAAACAAATTAATAACCCTTCCTTCATTTTCTTGTGTGAGCTTTCCCACTTAGCAGCCAGAGGGGTTCGGTGCAGGTGTCTGCTTAGATACAGTATATATTTAGTCTTGGCTGCTTCCTTTTGAAGATAAACAGCTCTTGGGAAATACACATTGTTAAATAATCAGTTACAGAGGACTAATTGTTTCAAGGCACTCCCTTTGCAATTGCTTTCCAACAGCCAGCAGTAATAAGAAATGTCACTTTGTTTCCATTGGAGAGTAGCACATGAACTATTCATGAAGAATGAAAAAGCAGCCTTCCCAGAAAACCCTGGAATAAACATGTAGAAGCCAGGGGAGGTTGGGATGCTCCTATTGATTTGTCCCAGAACCATGTCAAGTTTAGTGAAAAAAAAAAAAATCACTACATTTGTTTTGTAGAGTGAGATTCAGAGAGACTAATGAATGCCTCGTGTGCTCTTCAAAACCTCCCTGGACGATTTATCTAACTTCACAAATAAACACACAGAAGCGGAGACAGGAGGTACACTGAGATTTTCTCCATCAGGTCACACCACTCTGCCCTCAGCTCAGCAGCATCTGGGCTGGTGAAGATCTTTGTGTTTCTGAGCAATAAACTTCTTACTCCATTGACAATGAATGACAGTGTCTAACGGTGCCTCCTCAGACTGACTGTAATGTCACCTCTTTTTGATCTGGATTTTGTAATGAGAAATGTCAGGGTCTGATCCGCCAGTAAACATCTTCCACAGAGATAGTTTTAGTTATGAGGAGCTTGGACACTAGTCCTTCTGCAACTGGCCCCATCCTTCCAAAACAGGTGCCTGGGTCTCCTGCTCTAGTCTACCCTGTCTTTTGTTTCTTCCCCCATGTTTTGTTTTGGTTTTGATTTGTTTCCTATTTCCGAGTTTTTTCCTGGGCCCTCCATGACCACATCTGTTTCATTTTTAAATATGTACTGTGCCTTTCCTGGCCCAGCAGCCTTTACCTTATCTGGGGAAAGATGTAGCAAGAAAACACTTGCGTTAGGAAACCTACAAGAGTCTAAGCAAGCAAGATGCAGACTTCCTTTAAATAAGCAGTAACATTTAGGACTGGTTGCTTTGACGAGGGCAGTGGCTCACAACTGTAATCCTAGCGCTGTGAGAGGCCAGGGCAAGTGGATTACCTGAGCTCAGGAGTTGGAGACCAGCCTGAGCAAGAGTGAGACTCCATTGCTTCTTTAAAAGTACTAAAAATAGCTGGGTGTTGTGGTCGGCGCCTATAGTCCCAGCTCCTTAAGAGGCAAGAGGATCTCTTAAGTCCAAGAGTTTGAGGTTGCTGTGAGCTATGACGCCATGGCACTCTACCCAGGGTGACTGAGTGAGACTCTGTCTCAAATAAATAAATTAATATAATTAAATAGATTCTTTGCCTTAGTGTTAATTTATCATTTTTCCAGGATCAAATTTTATTTCTTATCTCTTGCATTACTCAAATGTTGGGGAGGGAAGAATACATTTTTTTATAAAGACTCAGAAGCATGTTTTACAGTCACATTCTTTCATGTAGAGCTTTCCGAGTCAATGGAATGAGCACACAGTTAGGAGTCCAGCAACCTCTATTCTACCAAGCAGCTGGAGTGATCTATAATATTTTCCAGAGGTGCTGAATCTGGCCCTAAGTTTTGTCCTAAGAATTGTATAAAAACGTATGTATAAAATTTGTAACTTATGCAATGTTTTGTAAATGCAAAGTATTATAAATGAATAAATGAACAAAACAAATGTTTCTCTCATAGCAGTATAAAGAAAAGTAAAGAGGCAAAAGAGATGAGATTGTAAACTTAAGATCTTCTCTTTGCCAAGGTCTCCCAGCAGCAACCCCAATCACTGAGAGCTATTTCCTTCATGCAAATCTTCTGCCTCCTCCATGTCTACTATCTCAGTCCTTGGTATATGATTTCAAATTTGTAGCAAAGGCCTTCCGGCTCAAGCAACTAGCTTACATGGCTGAAATCAGCTTGTTGTGAGGCAGTAGGGATTGGTGGGGACTGTAGCACCTGAGAGCACCGACTTTCTCCTTAATGAAAGCATTAAGCAAACACCGTGAGCAGGAGACAAAAGCCTTGCAGGGTGAGGCTAATCGCCCTATCTGGCAGTCATGTGCAAGCTCTGGATAGAAATAAATTCAAATTTCTTGCTCTAAATAGAATTTAATTTTCTTTTGGAAGACAAGTGGAATATGGGCAGCTAACTTTGATCCAGTAGAAGCTGAGTTTCAGGCTTTGTGGAAGATTATCTATTTATAGTTTTCCCTCTCTTTTTGGAAAGAGAAACTGAAAGTTTGTTTAGAGGACCCAAGTGAAGGGAATAGAAGTCTACTGTGTTATCTGAAAGCCCATGGCCTCGTCTCTGGTCTGAGCACCATGAGATTTGGATTCCCTGCTCAGCTGTCAGCCTCAGATCCACTACTTTCTGCTTAGTTTTCTCAGCCTTTCATCTCATGCACAGGCGCTTCAGAAACACCAAATGCCTCCACATTTTTCTTTTTCTTTAGAATCTCAGCGCCTCAAGTCTTGGTTGCCTTGGTCAGCGTCAACCCTGTTTTTGGTCTCCCCAACCTAGCCAAGTTGCCGCAAATCCCAGACTGCAATTTTCTGTTCAGCCTCTAGGCATCTCACTGAATACTGGAAAATTCCCCCAAAGAGGAAGAAATTCAAAAACAAAACAAAACAGCATCAAATATAGTGGTTCCCACAAAATGAGTTTTGCTCCTCTCCAGGATCTTGGCATGTACAGGCTGCTCTGATGCTCTCTGATGCCTTCCACCCCCTGCTTTGTTATTCTTGTTTTGGTCTTGTTATTGTTTTGTTATTATGTACATGTGTCTGAAAGTATTTTTTCTCTTCCTTTACACAGTTGTACTTAAGATTAATGTGATCTAAAGTATCCATCAGGGCCAGCAACAAAAATCTCAATAATTTCTACAAATATCTAACACATTTTAACATAAACTGAATCATGTTAATAAATGAAGATAAGAACCACTGCAATTCATCAGATATTTAGTGGATGTCTTTAAGACGTCCTCACAAGGCATCCTGAAAGCTCTGTGATAAGGAAGCCTGTGCACACATCTTTGGTCAGCTGATGAGGTGCACTTTGTATCTTGTATACCAAAATTTTAAAAAGGCGAGAAGAGATGAATAAGAGAATCTATAATGCATCAGTTGAAAATGGAAATTCGTGGCTGGATGCAGTGGCTCACACCTGTAAACCTAGCACTCTGGGAAGCCGAGGCAGGTGGATCGCCTGAGCTCAGGAGACCAGCCTGAGCAAGAATGAGATTTCATTGCTACCAAAAATAGAAACACTAGGTGGGTATGGTGATGGGTGCCTGTAGTCCCAGCTACTTGAGAGGCTGAGACAAGAGGATCGCTTGAGCCCAAGTGTTTGAGGTTGCTGTGAGCCAGCAACACTCTACCAGGGCACTCTACCCAGGGTGACAGAGTGAGACTGTCTCAAAAAAGAAAAGAGAGAGAAAATTGAGATTCATAAATGATATTCTAGCCTCAGAGTGACCATATGAGCTTTTCACAAAACTGGAATAAACCAATAGGAGAAGCGGACTATCGGCACAGACAGGCTGGTAAAGGTCCCACTCCACCAGACCCCCTTCCCAGAATACCCGTGGGAACGTGTCAGTTACAGTTCTACTGAAGACAACTTCAATGGCCTGAGTTCAAATGTAAACTGAGCTTTTTTTATACCTTCTATAGGTAGATAGATCTCGGAAGTACTATCTCAGTCCTTCAGAATAAATCAATTCTATCTCACAGTTTTTTCTCAGCAAATATTTTAATAATGTTCTTTTTAGTGTGAAAAGTACCATCAAATAGTGAGTCAAAAATGCCTGAAAATATAAATCTTGTCCTACTTATTTTTAGTTTTCTGATTATAGATAAATTATTTAATTTCTCCGAAATGGGGGCAGTACTATTTACTTCATGAGGCATCTATAGAAATCAACGACAAAAAAGGAAAATTGAAAAATTTCAGCACATAATAGATGTATAGTAATATTAGCTGCCTTTCTTCATTCCCTAATACAATACCATAATCGGCCGGACATGGTGTCTCATGACTGTAATCTCAGCACTTTGGAAGGCCGAGGTGAGAGGATCACTTGAGCCCAGGAGTTTGTGACCAGCCTGAGCAACATAGCAAGACCTGTCTCTACACAAAATAAGAAAAATTAGCCAGATATGGTGGCATATGCCTACAGTTTGAGCTACTTGGAGGTTAAGGCAGGAGCGTCCCGTCAGCCCAGGAATCTGGCCTTACAGTGAGCCATGATCACATCCCTGCATTGTGGCCAGGCTACAGAGACCCTGTCAAAATAAAGCAAAAGTGCCATCATTGCATGTGATTTAAGATTATTTTACACAAACACTCTTAGCTTTAGATCTTCATAGCAAGTCCCTGAAATTAGTTAACAGTGTTTCTCTAATTGCCAATTATTCCATCTGTTCAGAAGCCAGATCATGTCATAGGCCGCATTTACTGAGCTACCAACTGAATTATCTAATTAGGCAATAAGACCTCAAATATATAGATGTGTGTAAATGTGATGTAGCTATAAAATCGATCAGTTAGTTACATTTTGTTGAGTAGCTAATGTTTTGGAACACTTTGGGGCAACACCAAACTCCCATTATAAGGTGGTGACATAGTCAAGCATTGCAGAAAGGGGGCCACTCCCCTAGATAGATAGTATTTAATTTGACATGTGACACTTAGGGAGAAAATTGGTAAAATCATGACCAGTTTATTACCTCCAGAAAGATTTTTCAGGAGATTTTTGTTTCAACAATGATTGCTAGACTAGGGTATCCTAGTGCCGGGGGTACTGCATAGTATCAACTATTCCAGGAATAAAATTAACTGCTAAGATTCTACCATAACAGTAGGTAAAATGGGTAAAATAGAATACATGCTTATTAAGTGGTCATTTGAAAATGTTTGCAAGAAAAATCTTATATAGAGGCGTTTAGATATAAAAAGGAATTTGATTTCATCAGAATATACCTCATTATATAATAGATTATAAAACATTGTAAGAAAAATTTTATTTAGAAAATTGATAATGTCAAAAATAGTTTATGATTTGAGCCCACCTCATGACATTGGAAGTCTTCTATTTATTTATTCGCCATTCAAGAGCATCCATCTATCCAGAATGTGTGTCTCCCTGTGTATCACAGTAAAAATGACAGCAGGAACTCTGATGTTCCGTAAAGTGTTGATCATGTGGGATTGGGTTATTTCATTTAATCCTTACAACATCCCTGCAAGGTAGGGACTGTTATTCTTGCTATTTTACATATAGAGAAACAAAGGCTTAAAGAAGGTAATTTAGACCAGGTCACATAGCCAGTATTAACATATGAGCTGAGATTCTATGATCGGTTTCCTCATTTAGACTATGCAATGCTGAAAGAAAAGTACATTTTGTATTTCAAACTTCAATTTTGCTTTTTACTGAAACCACATGCCCACATGCTACATTTAAATTATTTGAATAACTGTTTGATAAATAGCAATTCAAGAGACACGAATGATCACTTCATGATTAAAAGCTAAATTGGTTCTACTGACAGTAATTCTTAGCCTCTTAGCAGGTATCGCTGGGAAAGATGTTGAATCTCTGTCAGCCTTTCCCTCCCTGGAAAATGAGGACAATAATGGCACCGACCTTCGGGTTGCTGAGAGGACGGTGTAACAAATCGTGCATGTGAAGCATGGCTGAGTGTGGAAAGCTGAACAGTGCTCAGAAGATAGTGGTTGCTCTCACTGGGAGGATGGTGCTTGTTATCTAGTGGTATTTGTGATGATTTTTAGCAATAATAATAACTTTAAAGGTTCTTAGGAATACCTGGGAAAGTTAGAGATGGCTTTAAAGGCTGGCTGCCAAGGAAATGGAATTTGGATGAGTCTGGGGGGATCCAAGTCTCTTTGGGTTCTTCAAGTAGAAGAAAAGGGTGGGCAAATGCACAGGGTGGGGATCGTAAGTTACCGCACGTTCATGTGTAGCTAGAACAAAGTTTATGCAGGAGAATGAAGGGAAATAATGTTGGAAATAATGTTGGAAAGCTCCTGGGGGAGGGGATGCGACAGGAGCAAAGCCTTTGTGCCACACTATTATGGGATCTATTAAAACAGTTTAAGAAACTTCAACAAAAGAAATACTTCTAAAACCATCATTCCTTTGTAAATACCTTAAGCACTGCAGACGTGGAATCCTGACCCCTCTCGTTTCCTTCATTCACGACAGCGCCCAGGGAACTCATTCGCTGGAAGACAGAGCCGAGGTCGTGGGCGGAGGAGTGAGCTTAGAGCAGCATGAACAGATTTACCACAGACATAATATATAAACTCATTAAAAAATTGTAACCCAGAGTGTTATCTTCTTGAGGTCAGAGGCCATGACTTAAAAATTCCTCTTGAATCTCATGATCGTAAACACTTTGAGGAGCGCTACCAAATTGAATTCCCAGAGCAAGGCCAGGCACAGTGGCTCACACCTGTGATGTCAGCACTTTGGGAGACTGAGGCAAGAAGATCCCTCTAGCCCAGGTGTTCAAGACCAGCAAGGCAACATAGCAAGATCCTTCTCTTAAGAAAAAAATAAAATTGAATTGCAGGAGTACTTGCAGTTTAGAACATCGTACAAAAGGGCAATGAAGTAAAAGAACCTTATGTAACCCTGAAAGCATAGGGCTGGCACCAGTGAGGGGCCTCTGACCTGGGCACTGTGGGTATCTCTCTAAAATCACAGGCAGTTCTCCTTTTTCTTTTCCTATCGCCACCTCGATTTCATCAGCTGGAATTTCTTATAGTTTTCTTTTCCTTTTGACATCTGCTTTCTATTGCATTGCATTGTTTTCATTTTTTTATCTGTCTTGATCATCGTCACACATTTGCATCTGTCTTAGTAATCCTAAAGATAACTATATGACTTGTTCTCTGAGAGAGCAAACCTTCAACACACAAGGACCCACCTCTGCATGAACAAATCAAACAAAATCAAAAAATTCATCTAATAGTGCTCAGCAGGAAATTTCTTTTGGTTTTGATAGAAGACGTGGTCAATTTTCCAATTTAGTAAGGGCAAAAAGAAATAACAGAACATGCGGATTTGTGCCATTTCAGAATGCCAGCACACTCCTAGGGGCAGTTAATAATGTCAGGTGCTGTGAAGAACCACAGATAGGCAACTGGATTCCTGAAGTCAGCCAAGAGGTGATTGCTTATATTTTTAGAGCTGTGTGAAGGAGAGAAATGCAGGCACAACCCCGCTGTGCTGTCCACGGGAGTCTTACAGCTGCAGGCCCCGAAGCACTCTGAAAATCCTCCCTAATTGTCTCTTGCCTCTGTGTTACCAACTTATCGCCTGGGCCCGTGGTTGGCTCTCATGCTGTGTGTCGCTAGAAGCTGGCCTCTGCTGTTTTACAGGGAGAGAGCTGGAAACCACCCTGAGGCTGGAGTCTAAGGGGATCTCCACAGTTTCAGGTGGAAGCAAAAATGTCTTAGAACTCTTTATTTTCTTGACTTCAGGCATCATCCTTCATATTTATCAACTTTACAGCCTACTTTTGGGCTGGCATTAAAAATACAACCATGCACACCCACTCCTCCTGGGCCCTCGGAGCTCTCTGGGTTGGGATGAGTTTGTATCTCTTTAGCGGCACAGACTTGGCTCAGTTACATGAGTTATGTGTATTGCTCACTCACAAAAGTCTTTTCCAGCTAAAACAGCAATTGGATTCACAGACACAAGGACAGCAGGGAGCTGTGACACTTTGGCTTTGCTTGGCCTTTCTGGCAGAGGAGTATGGTTAGTAGCAGTAAGGGCCTTTCCAGCCCCAGGGCAGCTCAGAGGCCAGGAGAAAGAGGGCAGAAAGGGGACAGAATAGCAGAAACAAATCCTGCCAGGTAGCTGTTGACAGGAACACTTACACCTGGTGCTTTCTTAGGCCCTTAGGGTGATTACAGCTGAGGCTGCAAACTCCCTGTCTGCAGGGGCTAGAAGCAGACGGCCTGGGGCCTGTGGTCCTGGGCAAGCGTGCCTTGTCCAAAGGGGGCAGCAGCTACTTGGCTCCGTGTAAATGTTTGCTGGACAGCAAGCAGATCCAGTGTTAGCCAGATCTTCTGATTTTTCTAGAGAAGCCAGAAACAAGATTTTTATGTGAAAGCTCCTAATTTGTTAACGTTGGCAAGTATTGAAAGACAACCTTTAAACACTCTATGGGCCAATCAAAACCTGTTGGCAGGCTGCGTTTAAGCTGCCCGTCTGTAGCCTCTGGCTCACCTAGTGGGCATTCCCTCTCAGTCTGTGCAGAACAGGGAGAAGAGGCTTTTCTAGCTTTTGTCTGTCTTTTCTACACTGAACTTAAAAAAAAAAGAGAGAGTTGTTTTTAGAGCTTTTGGACCCCTTTTCTGAACATAGTCTGGAACAAACTGCAGCTCCCAGGGTGGCCTCGGGATGATCCATCCCCTCAAGTGACCTCAAGTCCTCAAGAGGGCGGGAGGGAGAGCCTGGACATTCTGGGCCTGTTCTGGATTAGTACAAAAGCACCGGGCTCCACCTCACTCAGAGCTACAGCCCCAGGGCAGGGACACATCCATGTATCCTTGATAGATGTGGACGAAAGGCCCGTGCCGGGCCTGAGTCCAGCCAGACCCTCTTCAGCTGTGCTTGGCAGTATGTGATGTGTCCCTGCGGAAAAGAATGGGGGAGACAGAGGAGGTAAAGGAAGCATAGGATGGGGAGCACAGGGGACACCATGTATGCCTAGTCCTCAACTCTACGTAAGATAAAGCCACAGAAATCAAAAGCAGAGGAGCTGCATAACCAGACCCCTGAAGACTCTCTGCGCCCCTTCCTAACTTGTCCAATGACCACGCCCATCCCTTCACTAGGCTGTTGGAAACTTTCACCAAAAACAGAAGCAGTGCCAGAGTCCAGTGGTGGGGATGGAAGCAACAGACTTAATTTTGTTCCAAGAGGAAGAGTAGGCCAAGGGCGCAGATAAAAGCCTGGTGCACATCAAAAGCAGTGCCAGCCCCCAGGTCCTTTACGGTGTGAGAGTCAGGCCAGAAGCCCAGTAAACCAGTCAGGACCTGCAGTTTGGGCTTGATCTGAACTGGAGTTCAGGAACGGACACAGAATTCTGGGACAAAGGCGAGGTCTGCATGTCATGTGTGTCTCCTGGTTTTTTTTCTTTTTCTTTTCTATCTTTTTTTTTTTGTCCCAGAGAGGAGAGGATGACATCAGCCAAATATGAGATACAGGCTCAACTAATTAAGTTTTTTGTTTATTTGCTTGTGATTTTAAAAGGAATATGAAGCATGCTTGGGAGACGTTTGTGTCTGGAAAGAGTTGAGCAACTCTAGAGCCATAGCGTGTGGCAACTGGTTAAAAATTGCTAAATTATGTTTCTTTATTTTCTGCAAAATGTCAAATGTTGTTCTTTTGCTTCTATAAAGGTCAGAATGGTTTAAAAAGAAAAAAAATCCACTCAACTTGGACCATTAACTTGTTATTGAACTTCAGAAGTGTTTTATTTACCACTAAAATTAAGTCTAAGAATGTTTTGGTGGCTGTGAAACAAGAGAGGCTAAATTGCATAAAATTAGTGACTGTTACTTTCCTCTTCTTTCTGGGCCTTTCAGTAAAAAACAACAAGGAGAAAACTGGTTTGGCAGCAAAAGTTACTTATAATTACTCTATACACGTACTTATATGTGGAGTGTGAATTACTACATTAGGGGGTGGACCATTTAAACAAAATTCTTTTACCCATGATCACCAGCAGAAAAGTCTCACACTGTTTGTAACTATGATTGACACACACAGGGACAAAGAGAGAGTCCTGCTTGCTCAGAGTTATTTCCTAATAATCACTTTATTTATTATCACTGTTTGCTCTCGTAATAGCGTGTTAGATCTCTTCTTTGTTATGCCTCTTCCTTAAAAAGTGAAGATAATAAAATACTATTATTTAACAGTGTGAAAACATGAACTTCTGTTGCATTGCATCTTCTAATTCTATTACCCAGGCTGAGAAACGTAGGCCAGGAAGCAATGATTATTGTCACTGACAAAACACATACTCGTGACATTCTCCAAGCAGAAGATGCTAAAGTGAGGCCGTGGTGGCTCACGCCAGTAATCCCAGCACTCTGGCAAGCCAAGACAGGTGGATTGCCTGAGTTTAGGAGTTGGAGACCAGCCTGAGCAGGAGTGAGACCCCCATCCCTACTACAAATAGAAAAACTAGCCGGAAGTTGTGGTGGGTGCCTACACTCCCAGCTACTCTACTCGGGAGGCTGAGGCAAGAGGATTGCTTCAGCCCAAGAGCTTGAGGTTGCTGTGAGCTCTGCCATCATGGCACTCTACCCAGGGTGACAGAGTGAGAGTTTGTCTCAAAAAAAAGAAAAATGCAAAAGTTTATCTTCAGCAGCTTGGCGCGCGGCCGCCCAGGTCCTCTTCCTCCTTTTGCCCCCCGCACTTCCCCCTGCTCCCTAGCTTGTGTTCTTTTGCTGACCTTGGCTCACTCTCAGTTAATCCCTGCTAAAGGTTTCACAGTGCTAGTCTCAGGTGTGCTTCTTTCCAAGATACTGGCATTTTAAAGAGGGACTCCCGGACCGTCTGCCTGTTTCTCTTCCTCCTGGAGAGCAAGTGAACAAGCCAAACCCATTCTTCTTGGCCAGCCACCTCCGGGCTGTGGGAACAGCAAGCGTGCCCCCCACACACACACTCCCTGGGCCTCCGCAGCCTGCTCGCTCTGCACTCGTGGATGGGCTCCGTCATCTTCCTGTGCCTCAGTTTCCTCATCTGTAAAGTGGGAGGGATACGAAGTGCAGGCTCCCAGGGCTGCTGCGGGAACTGAAGGGGACGACACACGTAGAACTTTTAAAGGCTGGCTGTCCATGATGAGCCCGCCATGAACGCTAATTATTACTATTGGATGTAGTTTGGATGTTTCTCCTCAAACCTCATGTTGATGTTCGGTGTCCAGTGTTGGAGGTAGGGCCGAGTGGCAGGCGTTTCAGTCCTGGGTGGATCCCGTGTGAATACTTAGTGAGTTCTTGCTCTCTCGGGTCACACGAGTGCTGTTCATCGGAACAAGCATGGGCGTCCCTGGTCTCTCTCGCTCCCTCTCTCGCTGTGTGACACACCTGCTCCCACTTTGCCTTCTCCATGATAGGAAGCACGCGCTGGGGCCTTGCTTCTGCTCAGCCTGCAGACCTGGGAGCCCGTACACGTCTCTTCTTCCTGAAGTTCCCAGCCTGAGGCATCCCTTAATAGCAACGCGAAGCAGAGGAATACACTGTTATTTGTGTCTTAATCCATTTAGGCTGCTGTAACAAAAACAGTCTTAGATTGGGTGATTTATAAAACAACAGAGGTTTTTGTTCACAGTACATTATTAGTATACCAAAGATAATCTCTTTTAGACTCTATCTTTTTGTTTATATTTTGCCTTTTTCTTAATATTTTTTATTGCATTTATTTTCTAGTGTATTCTGAGTTTACCCCTCCCAAAATCACCACAAAATTAAGTTTTTTAAATGTTTGTCTTTTCTCCCAGGGACAAGTGGGGTTAGTATTAAGTTCATTGGCTCAGGTTTATTTTAAATTTTGGCCATTCTGGCAGTTTCCTTGCCGAGCATCATTTACCAAAGGAGATGTAATATGAGCAAAAAATAGGACAAAAATACATGATGTAGAGATTGAACAGTCCAGGTGATGATTTTATCATTACTGGAAAGAAGTTTTAACCCTCTATTGAAGATACCTGAAGTTAATCTAATGAAGGGTAGAAAAGATGATAGATGGGACAAAAACAAACTTCGTGGTACAATGTGGAAATTTTCCTCCAAAAATTTGCTCATAACAAACTTTGGCCAGGAAGAAAAATTTTAGATTTGTTTAGAGAAATTAAGTGAAAACACGTGACTGTAAACTGTTCTGTAATGCTCTTATCTTTGCATTTGCACGAGTTTTTGCAATTTGTTCCTAAAGACATCTTTGAATTCAGATTAGAATGAACTGTCACTTCAAAAGTGAGGTTTAACAATCTCCACCACGACACTGTCCTTGTTGGTGAGAGGCACAGGAGGAGGGAGACAGGGAGAGCTGGAGTCAGTGCTCCCGAGACTTGGGTTTCAGTGGCTGTGCCAGTGGGCACTGTGGACCTCCCAGGGCCAGCTTCAGTCCAGCGTCCGCAAGACTATCTAGAATGAAACCAGCAGAGTCAACAAAGAGGATATCAACGCTACCTTCTTTCTGCTTCCTTCTGAGGGTATTCAGGACTCGTGTCTCCTGAATGGAGCAGACAGGCACAGCCCCTGATGTCCCTACACGTGTGTGAGAGCCTTTTAAACTGTGGGCTGCTGATATGCACAGACACTTTGGGTGAATCAAGCATTATAATATCACTGCCAAGCTGGGCATGGTGGCTCATCCTAACACTCTGGGAGGCTGAGGAGAGAGGATCACTTGAGCTCAGAAGTTCAAGACCAGCCTGAGCGAGAACAAGACCCCCATCTCTACTAAAAACAGAAAACCAGCCGGGTGTGCGGCAGGCACCTGTAGTCCCAGATGCTCGGGAGGCTGAAGCAGGAGGATCACTTGAGCCCAGGAATTTGTGGTTGCTGTGAGCTATGACATCACAGCACTCTAGGCTGGGTAATAGAGTGACACTCTATCTCAAAAACAAACACACAATATAATAATACCATTTGCCCACAAAGATCGCTGTTAATAACCTCCCTAAAAATACAAAGAGTGCAGTGAGAAGACCCAGCAGAAGTATGTCCTGAGAACGCCCTGAGAGTCTCGAATCCCAGGAGAACCCAGGCAACACTGGTCTTAATAAATTACATCGTGGAGTTGAAAGATTTGGAAACAGATAGACCTGAGTTTGAATCCCAGGTACAGTGCCATCATTAAATCCCAATAAATGAAACAATACATAATGTGCTTAGCCCAAAGCTTACCACAAACACTCAATGAAGGATTCATTAAAAAAAAAAAAAAAAAAAAGGAATAAAGAAGAGAAGAGTTGAACGGCCTTAAATAATTCTCCACCTTCATTTTGAGTGGGTGCATTTTATGCTGGACCCTTGTGTGGAAGCGTTGCAGGGAGGTGCTGGCTGGATGACACGCGGTGACGCTCCTGAATGACACAGAGGGTCTCACTTTAGTGCCATTTCCCTTCTGTCATGCTGGCATCTCCGTCTGCAGTTCCATCTCTCTTTTCAAAATCTTTCCAGACCTGGGTGGTGCCTGTGGCTCGAAGGAGTAGGGTGCCAGCCTCATGTCCCGGAGGTGGCGGGTTCAAACCCAGCCCCAACCAAACACACACACACACAAAAAAAAATCTTTCCAGACCTTACCTGTCTGGAGGATCGAGCTGTACACACAGCACTTCCTTGAAGCCTCACAGCCCTGGCTGGTTTGCGGTAATCCCGTCCCTCCCCCCACTGCACTGTGCTCCCTGTTTTTACTCACTTGGCTCCTTACCCCACAGCCTGGGGCTGCGCCCTCACCAGTTCCCTGAAGGCCCACTCTCGGGGTTCTTTTGTACTGCCTGTAAAGCTTAATTACAGGGCTGGCCAGAGATCCTCAGTAAATTCTTGTTGAATTAAATCTCTTATTTGAAATTTCCAATGCCTCCACTCCTCTCCCACGAATCCCCTCAATTTAGGGAAATCTCTTAAAATGACTAACAACTGTTAGCACCTCATCCCAAATGGACATGTTCAGATTATTTAGATGCTTCATGATTTTCCAGTGTGTACGACCAAAACAGTGTTTATGTTAAAAGAACAGAACTATCTAACATTTTTCCTAAGAACTGTGGTGAAAGCCCTTAGAGGAACCAAAATAGCTAAAGGTTACAGCTTTGCCTCAAATGTTAGACTTAGCGGTGGGGCCAGGAGCAGAAACAAGGTCAGCTCCCAGAACAGGCTGGTGGCCTTGAGCCACCAGGAAGGTGAAGTCGGCGCCTCAGTTAACTCACTAATTTTACTGGAAGTGCATATTTTCCATGTGCCAAACTCAGTAAGTCATGGAGCAAATGTTTATTTTGCTTTGCTTTGAAAAGTTGCTTTGCTTCTTGTAAGTTTTCTCCAGTGGAAGAATTCCAAGATATGACTTAATCTACGTTTGCGGCATTGAGCTGGAAACAGGATCTGTTCTGTGACTTGGCTCTGTCCTTTCTGGACCACTTCTGTGGGGAGGGCGTGGGGTTTCGGAAGGGTGGAAGCCACAGCACAGCGCCTGGGGTTTCCGTGGATGTGCCTCCCAGACTCAGCGAGCAGCACACCCGTGTTATAATTTTTTTTTATTTTCTAATACCTTAAAGGCAGGCGTGGAACCTTGCAGAACAGCCAGGTGCCCATTCTATAAATTACAGTCCCTTGTTTCCAGAATTACAGTAAGCAGATCATGGAGATCACCTGATTGTACTTCCCAATAACCTGAACAGAGAGGATCTTGGCTCTTGCCTGTAGGTGCTGTAGTTTCACTCTTTTTGTAAACACCCTCAGGTAAAGAAGAACTAGCCCTTCCAGCTGGAAGGCCATCCTCAGCCGGCTATTAGTTAACTATCTCCTGAATACTCTGCAGGCATTGTACAAAGCATTTGAGACCTCATGCTTGTTAAATAATAAAAACCTTATTAGAGATCTGAGTTACTTCAAAAGGGATCACTTAAAGACTTTATGCCTTAGAAAAATATTTCTTCAGCTAGATAAATAGTGCATATAGTCATATAGTAGACAAAGCAAATCCTGGATGTTATCGACGCTTGAGTCCCAGGTAAGAAATTAGGAAGTTGACTTCACAGGAGATGACAACCAGTACTTGCCCTGAACCATTCTGGTTCTTTTTTCTCTCCATAATACAAATTTGGGATCCTTTTAAATTCAACAGACCAGCAATGCTGTTGATTCACAACCTGCACAACCTTGTGAACTCTTTCCTAAATAAAGTTACTCTGACCTTTGAACTCACTTTACAGGTCTTCACCATTCCTTATGCACCTCAGAAGTATTACTCTACAACTTTATTTAAAATTTAATAACACTGCTTAGTATAATAAATTTGAACAATCAACAGGATTGCCCTCAAATAATAAACAGAAGAACACGACTCTTGGGTGCGTTGGTCTGCTGGAACACCTTCCCTTTCCTCCCTCCCCTTCCTCATGGCCTGGCTTTTTACTCCACTTTGTAGAACTCACCCCAAAGTGAAATCCTTCCAGGGGTCTTCTCTGTGGGGCCCCAACCACTCGTAGATGTATTTTCTCTGAGCTCCTGCAATCTGATTTCTCCCCTTATCATGGCATTATATACATGCAGTTCCTGAGAGTTACGATGGTTCCACTTAGAACGTCACAGTGCTTAATTGGCGTACAGACTCATTGTAAGTCAAGGAGCATCAGTGGTTGAATATGAATATTTCTGTCTTTCTCTCACTGACCTGCTAAAAGCCACTTGAAGACAGGTGCTATGTGTTTCATCTAAGTTCCAAACCAGAACAATAGCTGTTCTCAGTAAATGTTGAATGAATGTATGGATCCATGAATGAATCAATACTTGAATGAATGCTAAGAATAAAAAAAGGTTAATTGTACCTTTCAGACATGTTGACATATCCCAAATTTAGATGGTTCTTCTTCCCCACCCCCAACACTCTCCAGAAAAAGTAATCAAAACACGGAGGCATAATTCTATTTTTGCAGAAGGCTGCTAATGGCCACACTAATTCCTGGATGGTCCGGCCTGTAGTCCCCACACTTAGCGCTTGAACATTAGTTCAGTCTCAGGCAAATTGGAAAAGACAAGATTCACTGGGAAATAAATGTTCTCTGTAAGTTCTTGGAGGATTAGTATAAAAACAGTGAAACAAAGATTCTTTAATGTTGGAAGGATAAAACCAAACTTCTGTAATCAAAACCAGATGCCATTTCAAATTGTATGATTGCATTAATGTACACAGCTATGATTTAATAACAAAAAAAGAAAAGAAAAAGAAAAGAAAAAAAACAGAAGCCACAGTATAGACAAGGAAAAATCAGCCTAAAACAGGAAAAGCCTGGGCTTAAAATATTTAGTTTTCTCTGGACTAAGAAATTGATGCAGACTGTTGTGGGGGCTTCGAGACCAGAACGACTTAGAATGTTGTGCTGTTGGATTTATAGGTCAGACTATCTCTGAAATTCGTTTCCTTTCTCTATGGTTGACATTTCTAGGGGTGCTTATTCTCTAACACATAGTTTTGAAGTTTGTAGCAAAAAGAGCAAAAATCCTTAAAAATCTTTTTTAATTTTCTCCCTGCTCCTCTTCTCTGTCACGTGTCATGTGGGTCGTGAGCCACGCTGAATTAGAAAGCACTTTGGAAGGGGCAGTGTTCTCTCCTGCCTGAGAGTTCTCTGGCTATGTGTCCTTGTTGTACTCACCACTATTTTGCTGAGGGCTAGGCCATGGGACTGTTCGTTTGTTTTCTTTCAAGTGTATTTTAGAGGTTGCCTTTATCTTTGGGGAGATCTTAGATCAAAGTTTGATCGTAAACGTTGCAGGCTCAAAAACATCTCAATTTTGAAAAGCCTCCAGAAAGCTGAGTCACTATTCAGGTATCCTGATGTGTTAATTACAATGGGATCTGTACGTGGCTGAGGAAGTGAACTAGTTGTCTGCAGAAAGTTACATTCACAGACTCAGCCTTCTCTGTGATACGCCAGGAGAGAAGACAAAATGATAAGTTCTTCTACTGTGTTACATTCTTCAGCTACTAAAAAAATCAAACTTTAATTCTAGAAAACATTCTTCATCTACAGCACACCTTGACTTTGTAAATGAGGAAATTGGGACCCTGCGTTTTCAGCACTGTTGAGTGGCAGAGCTGAGCCGAGAATCCAGGCCTCCCGGGTATGGGTCTGTGTGTTCAGCACAATTCCTACTTCCTCCCTGGTCGAGAAGTGGGATGAGTGATCAGAAGTTGATGATCCAGATTGTTTAGTGACTATAAAAGTAAACAGGGAAAAAAATGCCAAAAGGAATATTTCCATTAAGTCTAATAAAAAAGCCCCTTTCTCTCCACTTTGGAGTAGGGGAGATTGGTATATAAGTTAAAAATAACAAAATTGGACTTCAAGAAATAAAACACCTCTCAGATTCTTAATATTCACTGTCTACCTAAGTAATCATTTGCCTTTGTTTCACTAAATTTTTTTCTTTTATAGAACAAGTTGTTGAATTTATATTAAGCATTATATTAGTAGTATATTAAGTATTTACATCAAAAATTGACATGACTTTAATGGCAAGCCCCTTGAGTATTGCTGATAAATTTGAATTTTGTTGTTATCTTCATGGGTAACACATTTACAGATAATATTTTAGGTTATTTCTAAAAAGATTTCAACAGGTAGCTTCTTTCATCGTTTTTCCATTCAAAGGTCTTCGTTAAGTAGGTGACCACTTTAGGGCCTGCGGGTACAGTGGAGAATCAAGACCGATCCCAAACAGAGGCAGCATTCTGCTGTGGGAGGGCAAATTTTATTTAATAAAACAATCACACAGATGTTCTCACAAACTGCAGCAAGCCCTACAAGAGAACAGTATGGGGTGCTGCGGACACGTAACAGAAGATTCTATCTAATCGGGGAGATTACTGAGAAAGTGCAGTGAGAAGGCTGCCTAGTGGCCTCACGCCCAGGAGGGATCATCTGTTCTAGAAGGGTGTTCCAGCCAGAGGGAGCAGCACAGCCAGCCTGTGGGCTGAGCTATCCTGGAGCAGTTGAGTAAAGAGTGTGCAAAGGTGTTGCCGTGGGGGACTTGAAATTCCTGTAGATGGATGAGAACAGTGAAAAGGGAGTGACAGGGACCACCTTGGGAAAGTGGACAGGAGCCGTGTCAGGCACAGGCCTGTAAGGTAGCTTAAGACATAGACGCCATCTTCAAAGTAGTGGTAGCCCCCACGCCTGTAACCCCAGCACTTGGGAGGCTGAGGCAAGAGAATCACCTAAGTCCAGGAGTTTGAGGTTGCTGTGAGCTATGATGCCACGGCACTCTACCTAGGGTGACAAAGTCAGACTCTGTCTAAAAAAAAAAAAAAAAAGAAAAGAAAAAGAAAGCAGTGGTAACCATTAAAGGGTTATCATTAGTGAATTCTGCATAACGTTTTATCTAGGTGAAGGTGTGAGATTGTGGTGATCTTTGACCAACAGGTTAGTAGTGGGTTTGAAAAGAAGTTGAAGGTTCAAAAGGTATTTTGGAGGTGAAATTGATGGGTTGGACTTGGGACTGAAGGAGGCCTTGGAAGGGGTCATCCCAGGTGTCCTAGGCCATCCGGGCGACATCAGTATCTGTAGATGATCCATCTTGTGCTCTCCAGCTCCACTAATGCCACCCCAGCCACCATACCCCTGGTCCCACCCTGGTCTTCACCATCACCCTGAAATACCTCACTGCTCACCCAGAAGGAAGGCACACAAATGTCCCTGTGCTCCAGTCCCTTCTCACACATGTTTATGAGCCTGCTAAGGTCAACCCTCTGCTTGAGGACATGACTGAACCTCTCTGGAGGCTCATACGATGAAAGTTGATAATACCAACTTCATAGGATTACTGAGAGGTTTGAACAACAATGTTTGCAAAGACCGTGCGACACAGAGAAATGCAGGAGATAGAAGTGGCCTTTCCTGTTCTGTGTGCTGGTTCTTGTATCTTCAACTTCTGGGAGTCTGGATAACTTTGATTGCTACTACAATAAGTGAGTATGTTTTCAATTCAGCATGTGATTGGTCAGGTTTTTGTATAGAGGGTTACCCAATCACACATCATATTTAAGGGATTTGCTTATCATCAATGAAACAGTAACTCTGCTTGTGGTGCCAAATGGGTGCCCCTTTCCAAAAGTATAGCTACCCTGAAAAAAGTTAAATGCTCAGTATGCCACTGACCTCAGCTTCATAAAGAGAACTACTTATATGTCCTGCCTATTAATCCCACACGTGCATAAAATCTGTAGAGATGAGGAAGCTGTATGTAAACTGATAAGTGTCTGTGATTCTTCAGGAGGAAGAAAGTAAGACACAGAGAATCTGCTTGTCTCTGTGCCAAAGACCGTGCTGTTTCTTTGTGTCCACCCTTTGCTGTTACAAATCACATAAAAGATCACAATCATCCTTTTGCCCTGGGGCAGAATGCATAAATTCACCATTTTCACCAATGAAATATAAGCAAATATTAATATATTGTTTTATTATTAATTGTGGGTTTTTTTGAGACAGGGTCTCACTATGTCACCCTCGGTAGAATGCTGTGGCATCGTAGCTCACAGCAACCTCAAACTCTTGGGCTTAAGATTCTCTTGCCTCAGCCTCCCAAGTAGCTGTGACTACAGGCACCTGCCACAACACCCGGCTATTATTTTGTTGTAGTTGTCATTGTTGTTTAGCAGGTCCAGGCCGGGTTCAAACCCACCAGCCTCAGTGTACATGGCTGGCGCCCTAACTGCTGAGCTATGGGTGCTGAGCCTTAATTATTAATATATTATACAGGCATTTCCTCATACAAACCTAGAATGTTCTCTTGTATTTTTAAGATTATTTTTCAGGGAAATGGGGATTTGTTTCTTTGCCTTATAAATCCCACATTTTTACTTGTTCTAAGCCTATGTGAGAGTGATCCTGTAAGACGTGTATTAATTTTAGAAGGGTTGTGAACATTAAAGTCAAGGTACAAACCCGTCTCTGCGTGGAAGACTCTCAAAACTTCCCAGAAAAGGCTAGAATTCGGTATTTGGGGTTTAGTTCCTTAATTTTAGAAAATTTTCTTTTTAAACATAGGTATTTCCCCATATACTAAATTCAAAATTATTTTTAAACAAAGAAAATAGTGAAATGTGACATGATTTTACATATCCTCCCAAGGGCTTTAAACATGCGCCGGTCGCACACACAAACGCACACAGAGGTCAGCTTTTATTGCCTTTCCTGTAACTTGCCTCCAACTACAGGTGTTTTTTTGGTTTAACTTAACAGGCTATAAAAATCTATGACTACATACTTCATTTCCTTACTTGCTTGGGATCTGAGTCATGGGAGCAGCTTCCAAAGAGAGCACCCCAATTTAAGTTTCCCAAAATGTCTAGGAAGATATGTTAAGGAAAGGGCAGGCATGATATAATTTGATCCATTTCTTACTTAAAAGTGAGTTTTTAAGGCATAGAAAGTGTTCATGTGAGGAACCTGCTTTTTCATGTCCTTATTTTGCTAGGTCCCAGGTAATAGGAGCTTTTTGGCTATTTACTCACCCACCCAACAAATATTTATGAAGAACTTGCTATTTGCAGAGCACTGCACTAGGTTTATGATAGTGCAAAATCCGTTTTCTTGCTTTAAGAAGGTGACAAACTGAGGTGTGATGTAGGAGACCCACCAGGACACTGGCAGGGAGCACAGAGCCGGAGAAGCTCTGTGGAGGGCCCGTGCAGGGCACAGTGTAGGGCGGAGTGGGCTCTGTACAGGTGCGTGCAGGGCACAGTGTAGGGCGGAGTGGGCTCTGTACAGGTGTGTGCAGGGC
>NW_003852412.1:24489093-24527180 GCF_000181295.1 Otolemur garnettii
GGCTCTGTACAGGTGCGTGCAGGGCACAGTGTAGGGTGGAGTGGGCTCTGTGGAGGGCGGGTGCAGGGCACCGTGTAGGACGGAGTGGGCTCTGTACAGGTGCGTGCAGGGCACAGTATAGGGAGTGGATGGCCAGCTTTGGGCAGTAGGGAGGCTCAGGAATAACCCACATCTAGGAGGTAGCTGATACTTAGCAGGTGTGTGGGTCTTGCTGGGCTGGGAAAAAGAACAGCAGGGGACACATAAGCCCCCCGAACAAACCTGAGAAGTAGGACAGAACATTTTCAGGGCTGGAGAGTGTGGGGTAGTTTAATCTACCCGGAGTGTGGAGTCTGAGGCAGGGAGTGGTGACGGATGGGGACCAAACCACAGAAGGCTTAGAAAATCGTGTTCTCTACCCTTGAAGACATCGGGAAGCCACTGCCTCCCTCCCTGTCCCCCAACACTTGGTGAAATAATTCAATAAAGAATAATTCCTCCCAGGAAGGAAGGAAAATGACCAAGAATTGTCTTCAGACTCACGTAAATGTGAGGACAGCACCTGGCTTGGCATTCTCTACCAGTTCTGGGGAAGAAGTGGTCCTTAACCACATGAAATACTCAACCAGGAAGATCCTGCTTGACCTTCTAACATCACATTGTTTCTCGGAAGACAGTCTTGTGGCCGTGTGACCTGGGAGGAATGTGCTTTACAAAGGAGTAAGTCAGCCCAGTTAAGGATGAGGTCAACTTTGTGCAAATTCTCTCTACAGTAAAAACAGTATGTTTTTATCTTTACAAAACAAACGTAGAGCTTACTAATATATACTGCACATTAGTTTTATTTGATCCTCAAGAAATATCCATTGAGATCATTGGTACTGATATTCCCACTGACAAAAAACTGAGGTTCATGTAAATAAAGTATTGCTCAACATAAGGCTAAGTCCTGTGCTTTATGAGAGACTGGCTTTTTTTTTTTTTTTTTGAGATGGATCCTCACTCTGTTGTCCAAGCTAAAGTGCTATACTGTCAGTCTAGCTTACAGTAACCTCAAAGTCCTGGGTTCAAGTGATCCTCCTGCCTCAGCCTCCCACGTAGCTGGGACTTAAGGTGCCTACCACAACACCCAGTCTTCCCATTTTAGTAAAAACAGGATCTCATCCTTGCTCAGGCTGGTTTCTCAACCTCCCACAGTGCTAGGATTATAGGCCTGAGGTACTGTGTCCAGCCTTGAGACTGGCTGGTTTCAGTGAAGAATATTAAGTTTAGGGCTAAACCAAAATCCTCATTTAGATTTTTGTTCGGTTATCAATTCCAAGAATTGATCATTCCATTTCCTTAAAGAAGAAAAGATAGTAATATCTTTAGACTCCAAATATAAAATAATACTCATATTTCTGGTTTTATGTTTATTTTGGTCTAAGAAAAAAGTGCTCTATTTAAAAAAAAAATTTTTTTTAATTTTTAGGGGAAACAATGGATTTAAGGTCATGGTAGTTAAAAGTGGCTCTACCAGAAATGTTTTCATTCATTACCAGTATAATATGTAGAAAAATCAAATTCTAAAAAATGACAATGGGATAGACACACACATGAAGTTAAATCTTGTCTTCCCTTTGACTTTCATCACAAGATAGGCGCTCTAAGCCCACATGAAATCGAACCACTCTTGACAAAATTGAAAATTTCTGTCAAGAAGTAATTTGAGAGTGTGGACCCACATCACAGCTGGCATTCTGGGCCACAGGAACTAATTATATTCATATGCCTCTTGTTTTTAACTTCAGTGTAAGCTCTTTGAAGCAGGTACCATATCGATTACATCTTTTTTGGTGGGGGGGCAGGGATCAAAGGATTTTCCATATAGTAGACACTTGAAGATTCCTAAAGGGAACAACATTATTTTGTTGAAGGCAGATTAAAATATTTGGAAGGGCTTCACAGAATCTTCCCTTTAGGCTGTGGTCTAGGTTCAGGGAGCAGAGGAGCTGGTGGAACTGAGAGTGTCAGAGCACAGGAGTGGCCTAAGACCGGCAGGGCCAAGCCTGTTCCACTCACTGCCTGTGCAGAGCCGACAGTGTGCTGTAGGACAGGCAGACGCATAGGAGAGAGCTGGCTACAATCTACTTTTTTTTTTTTTCTTTTTGAGACGGAGTCTCAAGCTGTTGTCCTGGGTAGAGTGCCATGGCTTCACAGCTTACAGCAACCTCCCGCTCTTGGGCTTAAGTGATTCTCTTGCCTCAGCCTCCTAAGTAGCTGGGACTACAGGCACCAAACCGACAATCTAAATTTTTATAAGGATAAATCTGATAGCTCCACTGCACATATGAAGTAGGAAGGATAGCTTCCACGATGCTGGGCCCTAGGCAAACAGCTACTAGTTTGCCAAATAATTCCCTGTCATTGCCAGGTGAGTGAAAGGAGGGTGATGTTCATATAAATGCTGAGACAACAGGCCAAACCAAGGATCCCAAGCAAACCGGGACTGCTGCGGGCACATCAGGATCTGAGGTTACACCAGCAGTTGCCCAACTAATCCAACTTTCAGCTCTTATTCCAAAAAAGTGCTTACGTATGAAAACATCCATACATAATTAACGAGTAGTGGGGGAAAACCTTTTCTAGAAAATTGTAGTTTTACAGAAGTTTATACCCAAAATTGAGAGGTTACTTCTGAGTGTTAAGATTTGGTATACATTCTGAGAGGGCTTCTCCAGGCTTTGTTTTTTTCTCTCTCCTTCTGTAAGAAATATGAACTTGATTAGCTTTTAAATTTGTATCTTTTTAAATTATAATACCTGGAGATTTTAGAGTTGTGCTAGCACATTAATTATTTCCTAGACCATCCCCAGAGAAATACTAGTGTCCTTGTTTTACTGAGAAAAAATTGCAACCGAACTATATTAAATGACTTATGTCTACTAAAAAGCTGTTTTGTCACCAGAAAAGAGTATTTGAAAATAATGACAGCTAGGCAGGAAGAACAAGGTCTGGCGCTCTACAGCGCTGTACAGTGACTACAGTTAACAATCATATGTTGTAGTTTCAAACAGCTGGAAGTAGGATATGGGAGGTTCCAACACAAGGAAATAGTACACATTTGAGATAATGGATATGCTAATTACCCCAATCTGATCACTATACATTATATGTATCAGCACATCACTGTCTACCCCATAAATTATTGAGCACATTATTGTAATGTCAATTAAAAAATAAAATAAAAGGCATAAAAAAGAAAAGAATGACAAATATTTTGACAATACATAGCCTGATTCATAATATCTGGAATTGTTACAGTGTTTATTTCTGGTTAGATGCTATATTATCTCAAATCTATAAATGCAAAAATTTCACAAAGTATGATACCTCAAAGAATATTTATCTGTGGATGAGAGTTCCAGAATTTACTCATTTTCCCAGTTGTATTGATGAACTTATATCCTCAGGGCATAATCTATACCTATCTGTTTCAGGACAGCAAAGCGTAGTATGTGGAGTTCCACATCTCCATAAAATTCTACCTGGACTATATCATTATTGTGGAATTGATTCATCTGAATGTAACCTTTGATATTGAATTAACTACATTACAATGAAATCAATAATTCATTTAAAGTGTGTGAGATTTTTATTGTTTCTGAAATCAATATAAAAGATTTAGCCTGGTATATAGATGTCTTTATTCTTAAATTTAATCATGTATTTAATTTTTTTAATTGTTTGTTTAGACAAGGTCTCACTTTGTCCCCCTGAGTAGAATGCCATGGCATGTTAGCTCACAGCGACTTCAAACTCTTGGGCTCAATCGATCCTCTTGCCTTTGCCTCCTGAGTAGCAGGGACTATAGGCACTCACCACAATGCCCAGCTAGTTTTTGTATTTTTAGTAGAGATGAGGTCTTGGTCTTGCTCAAGGTGGTCTCAAACTCCTGAGCTCAAACAGTCCACCCACCTCAAGCCTCCTAGAGTGCTAGGATTACAGGTGTGAGCTACCATGCCCATGTCTTTAGCCTGCTGATTCCTTTCAGCTACTTGTGGGACAGCAATAAATCAGGAATAGAAAAATTGGGCATCTCGAAGCAAAAACAAAGACCATATGATCCTCTCAATAGATGCAGAAAAAGCATTTATCAATCCAGCATCCTTTTCCAATTAGAACACTGAAGAGTATAGGCATACGTGGCACATTTCTGAAACTGATTGAAGCTATCTATGACAAACCCACAGCTAATATTTTACTGAATGGAGTAAAACTGAAAGCTTTTCCTCTTAGAACTGGAACCAGACAAGGTTGTCCTCTGTCACCATTACTATTCCACATAGTGCTGGAAGTTCTAGCCAATACAATTAGGCAAGACAAGGAAATAAAGGACATCCAAATGGGAGCAGAGGAGGTCAAACTCTTCCTCTTTGCTGATGATATAATCTTATAGAGAACCCCAAAGACTCAACCACAAGACTCCTGAAAGTCATCAAAAAATACAGTAATGTCTCAGGATATAAAATCAATGTCCACAAGTCAGTAGCCTTTGTATACAGCAATAACAGTCGAGATGAGAGGTTAATTAAGGACACAACTCCCTTCACCATAGCTTCAAAGAAAATGAAATACCTAGGAATATACCTAACAAAGGAGGTGAAGGACCTCTATAAAGAAAATTATGAAATTCTAAGAAAGGAAATAGCAGAGGATATTAACAAATGGAAGAACATACCATGCTCATGGCTGCGAAGAATCAACATTGTTAAAATATCTATACCTCCCAAAGCAATCTACCAATTCAATGCCATCCCTATTAAAATACCAACATCATACTTTCAAGACTTGGAAAAAATGATTCTGCATTTTTTATGGAACCAGGAAAAAAAAACGTATAGCTAAGGCAGTTCTTAGTAATAAAAACAAAGCTGGGGGCATCAGCATACCAGATTTTAGGCTGTACTACAAAGCCATACTGGTCAAGACAGCATGGTACTGGCACAAAAGAGAGACATAGACATTTGGAGTTGAATAGAAAACCAGGAAATGAAACTAATATCTTACAACCACCTAATCTTCGATAAACCAGACAAGAAAATACCTTGGGGGAAAGACTCTCTATTCAATAAATGGTGCTTGAGAGAACTGGATATCCACATATAAAAGACTGAAACTGGACCCACCCCTTTCTCCACTCACAAAAATTGATTCAAGATGGATAAAGGACTTAAATTTAAGGCACGAAATGATACAAGTCCTTCAAAGAAAGCATAGGAAAAACAATTGTGGGATTTTTCCCAAAGACATGAGTTACAAGTGAAATGAACAAATGCCTGATGATGCCAAATGATGTCTGACTTTGACAGTGTGAGCACCTCGTTCTTCTGGGTTAGAACCTTTTCTTGGGGCTCAGTGCCTGTGGCTCAAGCGGCTAAGGTGCCAGCCACATACACCTAAGGTGGCGAGTTCGAATCCAGCCTGGGCCCACCAAACAACAATGATGGCTGCAACCAAAAAATAGCCCGGCGTTGTGGTGGGCACCTGTGGTCTCACCTACTTGGGAGGCGGAGGCAGGAGACTCGCATGAGCCCAGGAGTTGGAGGTTGCTGTGAGCTGTGATGCCACAGCACTGTACCCAGGGGGACAGCTTGAGGCTCTGTCTCAAAAAACAAACACAAAAAAAACCTTTTCTTGGTTTCCCTGATAATACTGTGGCTGACCATTGTCATGTCCTCCAGCTGGGTCTAATCATGAGCACCTGGCTTTTTTCTCTGTATAGAATCTTCCTTTTTTTTGAGACAGAGCCTCACTGCCCTGGGTAGAGTGCCGTGGTATAATAGCTCATGGCAACCTCAGACTCCTGGGCTCAAGCAATCTCTTGCCTCAGCTCCCAAGTAGCTGGGACTATAGGCACCCACCATGACACCTGGCTAGTTTTGTATTTTTACTAGATATGAGGTCTCACTCTTGCTCAGGCTGGTCTCAAACTCCTGAGTTCGAGCAATCCATCAGCTACCGTCTCCCAGAGTGCTAGGATTGCAGGCGTGAGCCACCGCACCCAGCTCTATAGTGTCTTTCTTTAAAAAACTCACTACGTGTGCGGCTTCTGCTCTCACCCCTATCCAGCTATTTTACACTTATCTCTGACCCTGCCTTCTCTCCTCATCTCCAGTCTGACACTTAAAATGTTTCAGATGTTGTCACTTCAAACATGCCTTAAATTTAATTTAACTTCCACAGCAAAGTGATTCCTTGTCCTCCCTTACTTCTATTGGCCCAGGGGCATCTGATTTTTTCCTTTCATCATCATCAACACTGTGCTTTGGTCACTTATCACTGTCCAAACAAGTGGGCTCAATCCATAGGGTAAGGTACCTGAATGCTAAAGTTTTAAGGCCTTGTTTTCCAAAGGCCAATGTAAAGGGTGCTAATGAAATCTGTGTTTAAGACATGTACTAATAGCAAGATTGAAATAATAATAGTACAGTTTGTCATTTTTTGTAAGTTTTAAATAAAAAAATTCTTCTCATTCAGAGCTCATACCAACTCAATTCTTTTCTTTTTTATTTTTTCAATAGCTTAAAAAATGAACCTGAGGGCTGGGTGCAATGGCTCACCCCTGTAGTCCTAGCACTCTGGTAGGCTGAGGCAGGTGGTTGCTTAAACTCAGGAGTTCAAACCCAGCCCGAGCAAGAGCGATACCCCATCTCTAAAAAATAGCTGGACATTGTGGTGGGTGCCTGTAAACCCAGCTACTTGGGAGGTGGAGACAGGAGGATTGCCTGAGCCTGAGAGACTGAGGTTGCTGTAAGCTATTATGCCACAGGACTCTACCCAGGGTGATAGAGTGAGACTCTGTCTCCAAAAAAAAAAAAGAATGATCCTCAGATTCCAAAACTGTCCCCTCTCAGTACTGTGGGACCACTTGCAATCTTCTCTACCCCTCAAACTACCACCCAACTTGGTTTGTGCTTTGAGAAATGTTTTAATCTAGAAATTCTCAAAGTAGGATTAGTGGGGCCAAGAGATTTGTCATTTATAATTTAAAAAAGAAAAACTTACTTTGAAGTTCCTTCTACCTTGTCAGAAATAGCCTGGCTCCTAATAAGTTGGTAGCTAGCATCATGACTGATTTGTGGTCCTTGCCTGGAAACTTAACAGAAACAAGAAGGGCGCTGGCAGTGTCAGAGAGGAAGCACCGTAAAGTAAGGCTCAGAAGGGAAGTCTGAAGTACGGGGGGTTCACAGCACTGGGAGGAGATTCCCAAAGCAGGTTCCAATAATCATGTTTTCAAGTAAGAGACTCTGACCTAATGTTTATGTCTGTACGTGACATACAGGGAAACAACTACAGATGGAAATTTGGGTATCCCAGGAAGAATATCTTGTCTTTACAACGGATGTTTATGATTTAAAAAACCGTAAAATTTTTGTTCGTGGGAATTATAAAATTTAGGATAGACATCTATATAAACCCGAAAAATGAAGGCCTGCTGCTCCCCAGACACTTAGTCCCAGACGTGTCTGAGCCAGCCCCTGCTTTTATTGACTCTACTAGTTTTGAATAAAGGATGTTGACAAAAACCATGTCCCTTAAATTAGTAAGGAATTACAGGATAAATGGACAAAGCTGTGGTGAGTACTAAGTAATTGCTTATTCAACCCAAATATTTTTAAAAAGCATTTGAGTGATAATTGCTCCTAGATTCTAAGTGCCTGGATTTGTGCCGACTGACCTGCAGCAAGTTGTCCTCGCCTGCTTCCTTTCCGGTATAACCAAGGCGTGGTTAGATTGTGGATTCTTACTATAAAGAAAGTAATTAGCCAGAGCAACTTGAAATGTAAAAAATAAAAACCATTTTAAAAAACCAAGTAATTAAAGGTGACATTCCTACTTTTCTCACATCTGAAAAAAGCATATGAATGCGGAAATCCCACGCTCAGTTCCATCAGTGGCACGAAATCCAGTGTCTTTGCTGCTAAGTCACTGGCGATGCGAAACAACAGTAGGTCAGCAGCCCAAGAGCAGTCCAAAGCCAGAAACAAAACAGCTCGGAGACTTCCCAGGGGCGGCTGCCAAGGGGAGAGCAAAGCAGAAAGCCGGTTAAGGAGAAGTAGCCCCGGGAAGGAGCCAGGGCAACGTGCAAACACAGGCCAGCAGAAAAGCCAGTGACAGCCGGGAGTCACCTGCCAGCTCAGCCCAGGGGAGCTCTCCCACCAGGAGTCACCCACCCAGAAGAAAGACACCCAGCCGGAGTGGGGTCTTCAAGAGTCTTGGCACAGGTGACCTGTGAAACAGACGAACAAAGCTGAAACATAATTGTATTAAACTACAGAAGCACCTCACTTCAGGTGTGCGAGTTAAGAACCAAAACACACAGGGCCTCAGACCCAGTCGGACCCCCACCCCTTCCTGCTCTCGGCCTCCGGTGACATTTAAAAAGCATAGTCTCTTCTTTAACAAGTATTTCTGAAGCTCCCCCTGCATACTGGGAACCACACTGTGAACAACAGAAAAATGAAACCGTGGGCTCGGCATTGGTTCTTACATTCTGGGGGGTCATACTCAGCAGTCAGCGTCCCACAGAGGGCCCCGTCCCAACCCCCACTCCTTTGAGATGTCACTGTGCATGGAAGTTACTCTCTTTTTCTAATCCTAAATTAGTAATTTTTGAGATGAAGAAACCCTAATTTTAATGGAAGTTTCGTTCCCTGCATTGTCTCTGAAGGCAGTCAAGTCTCAGGGCTTCACACTGATTTGGGGAACTCGTCTGGAACCTGAGGGTGTCCCTCATCTAGGAGCTGTTAAGCCTTGGAGAACTTGTAAAAAGATCTCAGAAGAATGTAAAACCCAGTTTAATCACCTTTCTGTTCAAACCCTGTCTCCCCACCCCCCTTCTTAGTTAAGTTTATGAAATGGTATTATTCTTTCCTATCTCATATGTCAAGATAAGCAGTCAAAATCTCCTGTCCTCACTTCTTGGAGATGTGAAGAGCGTGGCAGGCTAACTCCTTTAGGCTGTTATGGTTTCATTTGTGTCTCACTGAATGTTTTCTAAATAAGTTTAAATTCCTGAGTCAAGAGCTATACAGAATTAGCTATATTGGGTATGGTCAATCCAAATATAATCTAACCAAAGACTTTTCAAAGCATTTTTCATGATTTTGGTAGATCTAACAAAATAATCAAAAATAGCAGTGCATAGAAAGACTTCTACTCCCTGTGAGGCTTCACTAGGCAGAGCAGAGGAAGAGCAGGTAGATTATACCTCCTACTTCTGGTCGGAACAGTGGCTCACTCCTGTAATCCCAGCTCCTGGGAGGCTGAGGCAAGTGGATCACCTGAGCTCAGGAATTCAAGACCAGCCTGAGCAAGAGTGAGACCCCATCTCTAAAAATTAGCCAGGCATCGTAGCAGCCACCTGTAGTCCCAGCTAGTAGGGAGGCTGAGGCAAGAGGATCATTTGAGCCAAAAGTTTGAGGTTACTGTGAGCTATGATGTCTCAGCACTGTACCCAGGACAGCAAAGTGAGACTCTGTCTCAAAAAAAAAAAAAAATATATATATATATATATATACATACACACACACACATGTCCTGCTTCTAACACAATTAACCTGGTGTCTTGCAGCAACTTGAGAATAGGAGCCGAGTGTTTCATCCCTGTGTCTCAGTGCCTAGCAATGCACATATGGGTGATTAGCAGCATTGGCTTGAATAATTGAGGGTCTAGTCAGGGGTCCTCAAACTTTTTAAACAGGGGGCCAGTTCACTGTCCCTCAGACTGTTGGAGGGCCGGACTGTGGGCCCCGGGACGAGTCGGCTGCTAAGCAGGACAGACAGAGGCAGCAAAAACACTCGGCGGGCCGGATAAATGTCCTAGGCAGGCTGCATGTGGCCCATGGGCCGTAGTCTGAGGACACCTGGTCTAGATTCTCTCTTCAGTTTCCATCACAGACTAATACACAAAGGGAGCTTGCAGTTGTACATGCAGTGTTGGGATGGGGACTTGTTTTCACTCTGAGGTCAGAAACCTCCACAGCTGAGTACTTTGGATAAAGAACGCCCCTTTTCTATATTTGCCAGCCTGGGCTAGACACAGGCAAATGTCATACAATCTGCATTTAAACATTCTTTCCTTTCCATTTTAACAGTGTTTATATTTTCCTAGGGTACATCTGAAAGATGCACAATATTTATTGTATATTTCTCTGCTCTTAAGGAAAATAAAAAGTCATGCACTGTTCACATGCAAGTTATTTTCAGCAAGCAGTTCCTTTCCTGAAGCACAAAAGGCTAGATACAAAAACAAACAAGAGAGAGAATGTGCAGTTTTAACAAATGGGTCCTTAGAAATGGATTTTAAAGCATGAGTTTTGTTTTTTTTAATCTAGCTTTTACGCTATCACTTCACAACACTTAAGAGAAATCCTGAAATAAATCAATGGCATTTACACAATTTTTAAGGCTGACAGTTTTATTTTTTTCCTGTTTTGTCTATTGCTGTGGCCAATGTAATTAGGTCATACCCATGTGAAAAGTTAGTTATACAAGAAAAATTTTGGATGTGATTTGTCTCTGCTAGTGTTCACAGTATCGCTTGCACATGAAACAAATTCTCTTACTCTACACAATTTAGAATGGTAGTGCTGTTCCATAAAATCCAAACAACTCTAATTCAAAGGGAAATCAGTGTTTCCATTTACTTTTATATTATGGTTAAACCACACTCAAAAATATTTTTAGCAGATAAACCACTGATTCTAAAGCACATTTTTAATTATACAGACTAGATGGCAACCTGAGAAGGGATCATTCTGGTAGAAACAGAAGACCCAAATTATAAGAGTATTCCAGCACTGGCCGCAGAGATCAAACGCTCACACGCGCCCTTGCACACCGCCCTAAAATCTCATTTATATAAAAGTTGTTTGTAAGTCTTAGGCCTTTGGTATTTTCCAGTAGACTTTTACAATTACATTAGCAGACAGAAGTTTCAGGCCCACCACCATATTGTTGCTTCTGGTCTCACACAAAAGTTAGGAAGCCTGGGAGAATGCAGATTTTAGAAAATGAACATCTTCTAAAAGATCTTGATGTTAACTCCTTTTCTTCTTTAATAAGCCTTTTTTTTTCTCATTTTTGTGGATTAATTTAAGAATTCTGGTAACTATTTAATGGAGGTTCTTATTAGCTTCCAAACCTTAAACACCAAGATGAACAGATACAAAAGGCCCAGTTTAACATATTTTATTGGCAGAGTGTAAAGGTCAGAATTACCAAGCTTTGTGGAAACACCATTTGAAGTATACAGTGGATCCCTTGTAGGCAATGTTCACAACACAAACGCAGACTTTGGATTGCTATCTGTCATGGAAGTAGAGTCACTCACGCGCGAGTTTGACTAGGTTGCAAAAGAATTTAAAGGGCCAGCAGAGTTTTAAGAAAGCACAAGCTGATAGCTTTACTGTTCTTATGTAACATTTACTGAGCCCAAAGCATGCCGGATGTTAAGCAATCCACAGAATTCCTCTGAGGCCCTACCCAGAGATTCTGTTTCCAAAAGAGATAAGTAGGTGAGCTACCTCAGTGAAACTGGGAGACTTGGCTAATGCAGCCCTTCTAGAAATTTACACTGGGAATTGGAGCATCAGTATTCCGCTTCTCCCATTTTGGTAAGAAAAAATGAGAATAAGTGAGATAGTAATTTGGAAAGCAAAAGGTTTGCTTTCTAAAACAAACATACACAGCTGATATACAGAATTCTGTGCTGGTGTTTGAGGAAGGCTGGATTTCAGAGTTACTTAAGTTTTAACCGCCCCTCCCCCAACAAAGATTGTTGAGTGAGAGGTCAGTTTTCCTAAAGGACAGAGACTGGCAAATTTTATATGGCCCTCAGAATCTGCCGTGGTCTCCTAAGGAGTCCATAACGCCCAGCTTTTGGTGGAGTCTGAGGAGCACTTGCAGAACACCGGCTGTGCTGGCCGCCTGCCCGCCTCCTGCTGTGCTCACGGACTTCCTCTGACGTGCCACTGTGCTTCTCTTGCAGGGACTGTACGTTTTTGTGGTTTATTTCATTTTACACAACCAAATGTGTTGCCCTATGAAGGCCAGCTACACGGTGGAGATGAACGGGCACCCCGGACCCAGCACGGCCTTCTTCACGCCTGGGAGTGGGATGCCGCCTGCAGGAGGGGAGATCAGCAAGTCCACCCAGAACCTCATCAGTGCCATGGAGGAGGTGCCTGCCCGTGCCCTGCGTCTCTGTCTCTGTCTCGCTCTGTCACTGACGGCCTCTCCATCTCACATGGCGCAGGAGAAGTGTCACCAGGCCACCTGACATCCTGACGTTTTCTGGCCTGTGCGACCTGATTTCCTTACTGTGTGGTCTCAGCCAGTTACCTAACGCTCTGTTTCTTCCCCGTGCTGTGAGCTCTACTGACTAGTGGTTTGTACTGAGAAATCAGATAAAGTATAATTTGACGTCCCCTTTTTCAAAATCTTCCTGATTTGACACAGCAGTGACGGGGTCTGTCTAGGAAGTGGTTCTTAAACAACTCTTCTTCCTAAAAAATAGTTTCACCGCTCTCTTCTGCACCCCTCCCAACTCACTACTTCAAGCCCAGCAAAACACTCAGTGAAAATAAAATAAGTCAAAACTCCTTTCAGTTTAAATACCAGAAAATATTCTAGAACAAAAGTTCAGAAGAGTGCTTCTGCAGCCTTGCTGGAAAATCCAGCCAGGATTTCCTCTATAAAATCGACCTCCCGCTGCTCTCTGCATTCTATCCACATTATTTTGATTTCCTGTGTATGAATCATATTGTCACCAACCTGTCAGTAATGGTGCCCTTAGCACTGGGGCCACTGCTCAGATTTGGCCATGAAGAGATGGTATCTGAGGCCCTGCTGATTGCTGCTGTATCTGAGATATGCTTGGCCGCCGTTCTTTATGAGCTTGTATCTCCCTCTCTTTACTAAAAACCAAGGGGAGCAATATTTGTGTTGGCATCCTGGAAAACGGCAGGAAATCAAGGCACATCTGTCTGAAAAGGACAGTTAGGGAGACAACAGACAGATAAATAAGCTACCTGCTCCGAGAGATTACGGTGTCCTTCATGGCAATATAAAAAGTAATTTTATTTACATCAGGTTAAAATTAAGGTAAATGACCATAAATCAAGAACTGTATATCTTTTTTAATTTGAACAGATAAAATTTAATATAAAGAATTATTAACTGGCAACAGGAAAAAGAAGTCGAAAGGTGGTTTTCAGGGGCTGGCGGAGGGAGGGGTGGTTGAGGGATTTTAGCCAAAGCTACAAAATTTCAGTTGTAAGATAAGTATGATACTATAAAAATTGGGATATTTCTTCAGTTCTCTTAAATGTTTGGAAATACCATGTATATATCCCTAAATTTCTTAAAGCTGAGTTATTTTATCTCAAAATATATCTATAGAAACAGGGATATTTTTAGGAATATCAATTCAGAAATGAATCCTAAAAAAATTTTGTCTGAACGTCTGCTCAATCTGGTATTTGTTTAGATCTGAACTGTCCAATTCAATAACCGTTAGCTTCTTGCGGCTATTTAAATTTAAAGTAACTAAAATTAAATAGTATTAAAGATTCAGTTTGTCATTCACCCTGGCTACATTTTAAGTGCTCAACAGCCACATGTGTTTGGTAGAGCCCAGGTTTAAAACATTTGTATCACTGCAGAAAGTTTTATTGGACAGTGCTGGTCTACGTATTCTACTCAGTGAAATTTTCTAAGATTTCATCTTCCCTCAAATGTATTTTCAAAGTTCTTAGGTCCCTTTTCTCTGTATGAGGTATCTTCTCCACCTCTCAGAAGACCTTATGTTGGTAGACAGCAGCTGTGACAGTTCAATCCTTGGGCCTCAGCCTCTGCTTGAGTGTTCATCTGGGGCGGCACAGAGCGCCAGAGCCTGAAGTGTGTTCACATTCCTCAGAGCTTGGAGTTGGCCTTCATTCAGCTGTCAGGGAGGCTGTCGGAGACATTCTAAAAAGCTATGCAAAGAAGGAAAAGCATAGGAAAGGAAGGATTAAGGGCTTGTTTACCAGTAACCCAGAAGGAAGTGAATACACACAGTTGTTTCAAGAAATAACTATCTTTATAATCATTCAGTCAAAAACAAGGAGGGTTTACAGTGCAGTGAAATATTTTTTTCAGTTTATCACATCGTTATAAACTCCTACTACATTTAAAATCTTGTGTAGGCTCAGAGCCTGTGGCTCAAGTGGCTAAGGCGCCAGCCACATACACCTAAAGTGATGGGTTCAAATCCAGCCTGGGCCCGCCAAACAATGACGGCTGCAACCAAAAAATAGCCGGGCGTTGTGGTGGGCACCTGTGGTCCCAGCTACTTGGGAGGCAGAGGCAAGAGACTCACTTGAGCCCAGGAGTTGAAGGTTGCTGTGAGCTGTGATGCCATGGCACTCTACCCAGGGGGATAGCTTGAGGCTCTGTCTCAAAAAAAAAAAAAAAAAAATCTTGTGTAGTATTTCAGACTGAGGATTAGGAGGATTCTTCTTCAGTTCTTATTTTTTTTGTAACAGACTTTTATTTGCTCACATCTTACCAAAAAAAAGAAAAGGTATTCATGGGCTTAAAAAAGAATAGTTTTCTGTTCCCACACATGACAGCATAGAAATCTACAGGTAATTCTAATAAAGAAATGATTAAGAATCACCAGATTCGGTTGGCTCATAATTTTCTGAGGAACAAAGATAAAATTAAAGCTCTAATTTTAAAACAATTCAGCAGTCCTCTCACAAAGTCTTTGTCATGAGATGCCAAGATAAATTGTTCATGGTATGCCTTCTGACTATGGTTTCCTTTTCTTCCTACCCCAACCCCAAAAGGTGCCGCCGGACTGGGAGAGAGCCTCCTTCCAGCAAGCCAGTCAGGCCAGCCCTGATTTGAAGCCAAGTCCACAAAATGGCGCCACGTTCCCTTCCCCTGGCGGGTATGGCCAGGGGTCGCTGATAGCTGATGAGGAGTCCCAGGAATTTGATGACTTGATATTTGCCTTAAAAACTGGTACGTTATGCACCCACAGTGCACGTTAGAAGTCAGCACTCGTGCTATGCTATGGTTTATAGCTTCTTCCCATGAAGTTACAGAAGTACAATCAGGAACCCTTAGCACATCCTGATTCTCATGACCCATTCCTAATCTCAGCCAAACTCTAGGGTAGTTTGTTCTTAGCACCAAACGTAACACAACCTAAAAATAATTTACAATTTGCTTTTAATAAGAAGGTATAACCTAACTAAATGTAAATAGCCCCATCCTGCTATCTTGCTAGAACACCAAGATACTATTGAGACAAGTTCATTACAAGACAGCTGGTAGGGATATCACTGTGAGAGTTGTGCCTCTGACCTGCCAAAGAGTCCTTCTAATGGAATGTCTATCTTTGAAGCAGAAAGTTTCAAAAGCTACATAATGAACATGAGATAGTTCTGTAGTTCCCAAAGCGCCATCACATCCAGTAAGTCAGTGACTCTTCCGACATATTTAGTCCTGCTCAGCTTGTGAGCCTACTGGATGGCTCTCCTGGAATAAGTGCTACAGCACAAGAAAGACCACGGAATGCCTTGATTGAAAGCCACACTCTCCCAGGGGGAAGAGTGAATGGATATCATTCTTTCTAGGGCATCGAAATGATATCCACATTCATAGTATTTTGTCAGAAATGCTACTTTGAACATGAAAATAATTTTAGTTATTTTCAAATCAAATACACAATTAAAAAAAATTTTTTTTCCTCAGAAAGATGTTGAACTGCCCCTGTTTTGAAAATTCTGGAGAACTTTTCATTTCTAGATACCCACACAAGCAAGAAGACACGTCCATGCCCAAGTGAAGTTATTAAAATGCGAGTCCAAAAGTGCATCTCACTGTATCAGTTTGCCTGTATGTCCCTTTACTAACATAATTTTAATCATTGTAAAGTAAAAATGTTATATTCTAAGGATTACTCCAAAATTCCTTTAAATTCCTTGAAGGAATAAAGTCACACATTCATGTTTCACATTTTACAACTTGTCCAAGATCACATAGTTAAGAAACAGTGGGAGCACAAAGCTAACCAAGGCCTCCCGGCCCCTGACCCACTGCCCTCAGCCAGTGTGCCCGGGCCCCCCAGGTCTCCACTCCCAGCCAGTATGCCCGGCCCTCCAGGTCTGTGCCCTCAGCCGGGGTGCCCGGCCCCCCAGTTCTCCACTCCCAGCCAGTATGCCCGGCCCCCCAGGTCTGTGCCCTCAGCCAGTGTGCCCGACCCCCCAGGTCTGTGCCCTCAGCCAGTGTGCCTGGCCCCCCAGGTCTGTGCCCTCAGCCAGGGTGCCCGGCCCGTGGGTCTGTGCTCTCAATGCCACAAGGCCTCGCATGTGCTTCCCTGGGAGCCGCAAGTCTACCGAACGCAACCCTTATATTCAGAATAGTGCTTAGTACTTAATAAACCTGTGGTAGATACTATGGACTAATGGATGAACGAATGAAATTTACTTTGGCTGGGAGGAACAGACATTCATCCAAACGTGACGTAAGGAAGAACAATGTCGGTAATAGAAGGAGTTGTAATGAAGTACTCTGGAGATCAAGGGGGGATCCCCTTTCTGTTGATTCTTGAAGAATGTGTAGATTTTACACAGGTAAAGACCAGAGGAAAGGGAATTGTGAACTAAAGGAATGAATTAGCCCAAGCCCAGAGGCCTTCCCGTGGGTGGCCTGTTTGGAGAGAGCAGCTTCCCAGCTGGTTTTCAGTGAATCCCCTGCTTGAGCAAGTCATCGCCATTCCTCAAGTGGAGAATGCCCTGACCAAATATTTTTGGAAAATTACAGAGATTCACTATTCACATTAGCGTTTTAGCAGCTCTAAAAAGTCCTAGAGTAAGGAAATCCACCGTATTTAATTTAACCCGCTGTTTCCAGAACACATTCACTGATAGATTCATTTTGGGAGAGCAGTACATTCACTGGTATTTTATATAATATGAAAATGCTGTTTGGATGCTGGATAAGGAGTGGGATTTCTATATAATGAGCTGTAGGGGGGTTTGAAGAGAAAATATGTCAAGGCAAAATAATGCTAAAAGTATGAAGATGAAATTTCGAATCAAGATCAGCAAGGCTGGGAGGTTATTACAGTGGTTTAAAAGAACAAAGTTAAGGCCCCGAGGAATATACTATACAGGACATTTGTTTATTAATTTGTTTGCAGGGGAAACTGCTGAGTTCAGAGTTGGGCATTAGGCCTGGTAGATCCTAAATACTGAGGTTGGGGTCTTGGGTAAGGGACTGAGGTGGCAGGTAAATGACTTGAAATGCATCAGCACAGAGATTATATTTGAAACGATGGGGGTAAGTTTGATCTGGGAAATGAAAAGAGAGAGAAGAAAAGAGAAGGGACGGGAGCGAGAGAAAGGAAGGAAGGGCAACAAGAACATCCTAGAAAAGAGTCCCACAGAGGAACAGTAGCAAGGTCAAAAGGCAAGTAAAGAGGGCAGAGAGTTTTCAGGAGGGAAGAGGAGACTGGCTGCATGAAACGCTCCTGAGAGCGGGGCTGGGGCTTTCAGACCACAGGCAGTTCTCAGGGTATTCTATGTCCTCCGGACCTGTGTCATCAGTGGTTGATGTTGTAGCACTGGAAACGTGACATGAATTCTTGGAGCATAATTAAATTAGATCTGTGTTACTATATATACAACGGTTAATGTGTTCAGTCCAGGAACGTGTGGAATGACTTGCTTACTTATAGACCTAGTATAGCATTCTTTAGAGTTCCCTAAACTCATTAGGAGATAAATACTTTACAAGACCAAAATAACAATCTCTAATATTGCTTCCCTGTATTTTTAGAAAAAGTACCGTAATAATCGGGCACCACTCCCTGGTCATTTTCCATCAGAGAATGTGGTCCAGTAAAGGAGCAGTGCAGTGGCCTTCCAGCCCAGCAGGTGCAGCTGACCCACAGGCAGGCGCAGCCCCATTCATAAGATGTTTTGTGTGACTCACATAACATTTTCACAGTTTGGAGCCAATATTGAAAATTTAGAGATATCCCATAAAAATCTAGAATTTCTAGTCTCGGCTCCTGTAGCACAGTGGTTACAGTGCCAGCCACATACACCGAAGCTGGTGGGTTTGAATCCGGCCCAGGCCTGCTAAACAATAATGACAACTGCAACAAAAAATAGCTGGGCATTGTGGTGGGCACCTGTAGTCCCAGCTACTTGAGAGGCTGAGGCAAGAGAATAGCTTAAGCCTGAGAGTTTGAGGTTGCTGTGAGCTGTAAAACCACAGCACTCTACCCAGGGTGACATAATGAGACTCTGTGTCAAAAAAAAAAAAAAAAAAATCTAGAATTTCTAGAAAACGTAACAGCAAAGCATTTGTAGTGCCTAGCACAGCACCGTCGAATGGGAGCCGAGTCCTCTGCCCTCTGGACATGAGCTGTTCAATTTGCCCAGTACCCCCAAGACTATGTCACTGGTTCTTGCCAATTGCCCTGGCCTCTGTGACATGAGCTTGTAAACCTTGATCTGTCTCAGAGCCATCTTCACTGTGGGCCACTCCACATCAAGTACTAGGAACAGGAGGTCTTCCAAGTCTTTTACTGGAACCCCTGAACAATTTTTTTTTTTTTTTGAGACAAAGCCCTGGCATCACAGCTCACAGCACCCTCAAACTCTTGGGCGTAAGCGATTCTCTTGCCTCAACCTCCCAAGTAGCTGGGACTACAGGTGCCCACCACAATGCCAGACTGTTTTTAGAGATGGGGTCTCATTTTGGCTCAGGCTGGTCTCGAACTTGTGAGCTCAGGCAGTCCACCTGCCTCGGCCTCCCAGAGTGCTAGGATTACTGGCATGAACCACTATACCCGGCATATTTAATGTAGTGGGCCAGGTGTAGTGGCCCACACCTATAATCCTAGCAGTATGGGAAGTGGAGGTGGGTAGATCGTCTGGGTTCAGGAGTTAGAGACCAGCCCAAACAAGAGCAAGACCCTGTCTCTATTAAAAATGGAAAAACTAGCCAGGTTTTATGGTGGGGACCTACCCCTAGCTACACAGGAGAGTGTGGCAAGAGGATGGCTTGAGCCCAAGAATTTGAGGTTACTGTGAGCTATGATGCCATGGCAGTCTACCCAGGTGACAGACTGAAACTCTGTCTTTTTTTTTTTTTTTTTTTTTTTTGAGACAGAGCCTCAAGCTGTCCCCCTGGGTAGAGTGCCATGGCATTACAGCTCACAGCAACCTCCAACTCCTGGGCTCAAGCGAGTCTCTTGCCTCCGCCTCCCAAGTAGCTGGGACCACAGGCGCCCACCACAACGCCCGGCTATTTTTTGGTTGCAGCCGTCATTGTTGTTTGGCGGGTCCGGGCTGGGGATTTGAACCCGCCACCTTAGGTGTACGTGGCTGGCGCCTTAGCCGGTTGAGCTATAGGCGCCGAGCTGAAACTCTGTCTTAAAAGAAATAATAAAATAAAAGATATGTAGTAACCCTTTACATGTATTTAAATAAACATCTGAAGTATTTTTCCATAATAAATTTAAATAGCATTAAATAGTGTAATTTTCACTGTATTCTAAGTTTTGGTATTTTTAAATAAAAAATTTACATTATTCTTTTAAACTAATCCAAAGACATCTCAATACCTTAGCAATTTGATATTATTCATTTTTTAAAATATATGAACCACCTTCTCTTTTACAGTTGAAACTTTTACATCATTCCCTTTTCTCCTTGAACTTGAATTTCCACTCAACTTTGTCCAGAGAAGTTTATCCTACTATAAAATACATTATGCTTCACCCACTCAAGCTTCCTTCCAACAAAACATGTTTATAAATTTAAACTTAAATACCATGATATTCTAAAGTGTTCGAAATTTCTTTTATACCTTTATTATTACAATAATTATTTCTCTACAGTTCAACAAATCAAAATGAATAACAAAAACGTTAAATGTTTTGATAACTGGTTATCAGAAAGGAAAATGAATCTCATCAGAAGGATGCAGGTGGAAGTTAGAGAGCTGGGAATGTGCCCCTATTGTCCCTTCTACTTAAAAATCCCACATTACAAAGATTTTCTTATTCTCAATGAACAGACAGTTTCTGTAGTGTACCTGAGAATTTTCCTCTGGAGATTACACATAACAGTCAGCCACCGACTTCTCGCTGTGGTCCAGGCTTTGCCAGACTCCACCGTTTCCCTGCATCTGTGTCTGACCTCAGAGAACATTAGAAATTTAAGGCAGCGATGGGCCGTTGGCGTTCAACAGCCACTCTTTTTAACCTTCTCCTTCCTTAGCTTTAGGAGCACTCATAGTAAAGTGTTCTGTAAACACAGATGCAGGCAAAAGCTTTGACTATGGTTTACATTAAGGGCCCAAATATTCAAGGTGAAAGAAATGCGTCCTTAGCTGTGGGACTTCAGACACTACGGTAGGATCAGATGGGAAGAGATTCGTTTGTCTTTCTTGCCTATCAATCAGGTTTATCCTGTGTACTTCCCTTCCCCTAATTCCTGTACTAAAATATGTATCTAATATATATGTCATAGAGAGGACAGAGGTCACAAGAGTAGGAAGTGTGATCCATCCAAGCACAGATTCTCTCTTAGAAGCAGGAAGGGTGGCCAGATGAACGTGTTGAAATAATCAGGACGAGTCCGGGGCCAAAGCTTTTAAGGTTGGGGTTCATCTCGGTGACCCTGGATACACAGCAGTGCTGAGCTTTCAGTGAATGCCCCACACAGGATCCACGGCTGGCTGGGATGGTTTCAGGAAGGGGGCTGACTAAGTAGGCCTTTGGGTAGCCTTGATACCATCATCCGTGCCCTGTGAATCTCTCTTAGAACTCATTGTCCTCCGAATAGGAGGCATGTTGGTGTGAGCACAGACTAGATTATTTACATTGGCTCAGTAGGGAGGGGACCTTCCCTGGATGCCACAGAATTTTGTGTCAGAGTTTCATTTTTCTAAGAAGCAAGCAGGAGACTTCACATTCTTTAGCTAAGACATTCTCTTTCTAATTACATTAACCTTGAAAAAGATTAGACCCTCTGAGACAGCTGTGAGAGAAGAAAGGTCACATAACCAGTTTCCAAATTAGAAAACACCATAACTTTTTTATAAGCATTTACAAATATGTTAGCAGGCTCCAAGTTCATGTTTAGCAGCTATAATTGAATTCTGGAGTGAGCAAGGTAATGTTTTTGAGGCTAATATGTTAGCGTAATACTTTTTTGCCTATTTTAAAATTGCAATAAAAAACTATATTAAAATAGTTTGATTTTAAATGGAAGCCTTGGCCTCAAAGCCAGTCATAGACTGATTTTCCATCTCAATTGTAACCATACTGAATTATTTTGAAAAGGGAAAAGAAAACCCTATCAACATCTTTAATTTTGTTAAAATAATTTGTCTTTCTTTCTTTGAAGAAAGACAACATTTCCACATTTTACTATGAAAAAGAAGACACGATTCCCTTCAATTAGTTGTTCCTGAAGTGCAGTAGTAGCCTTTCCACAGGCAAATGAGACACTCAGTGCTAAACTAGAGGTGTCATGGTTAATATTAGTTGTTTTTCTTAATAGAATTGTCTAACGTATCCTGAGTGTCCCCCACCAGCACTTAAGGAGAAGGGGAACAGTCCCTCTGGGACAGCTGCATTTTAGGGAGGAGGAGAAGGTCTCACGCCAGCCAGAGCCGAGACTCAGTCTTCACAGGGGGTCGGGGGAGGCCCTCTCTTTACATCCCAACAAGAAATGTCCTGAGCAATGGCATTTTTTATGTTGATCCAAAGCTGAGATGATTAGTGAAAAATGTCCATCCTGGAGTGTATCTGGCTCAGAAACAGGGTCTTTCTTCACCAGGGCTTCTCCCAGAGGCACGAGCCTGATTCCCCACCTCTCCCAGTCAGGCCAAACATTGATTTCTCTATCAGAAACCTAGAAGTGATTTATTTTCCAGTTAGAAGAAAATAAATGACAAGTCGTTGGCCACAAATTAAAACATTCAGAATCAAGGTCCCAAAACCTCATACTCCTCAAGGAGCTCATCTGTGAACTGCTCTCTGAGAGACATGGCCTCAAACCCCACTGTGCCCTGGGGCTATGCGCGGCCCTGTCTCTCCTCCTTGCGCCCTTATCCTGTCCCTGAGCCCCTCAGCTCCCCTCGCCTGCATCCTCCTACTGCCGGAGTCAGAGCCGCACTGGCCTTGTCCTTATGGTCCGGACACTATCTTACCAAGTCACTGAGGTTCTTTCAAACTGGACTGTTCCCCAGTCCCCCTGGCAGAGAAGCATTGGCCCTTTGTCTTTTTAAGGCATAGAAGCAGGTACAAATGTTACCTTCAGGGTCAGGCAAATACTGTGGGATGATTCAAGAGGGCTGGGTAAAAGCAGTGCCAAGCTGTAGGGAGTGCCTGGCCCAAGTTCATCCAAGTCCAGTGTTGTCTGATCTTTAGGGGAGGTTTCCAAGAGAAAATAAATATCTGATTTTTTTTAAATGTTTAGTGCGTTTAATTCTTAAATTTTAGCAGCTTACTAAGTTTTTAGAGAAACATTGTCATTGAAAGTATTCTAGTTTTTAACTGGAAAGAGTTCATAGAAGTATATATATATATATATATTTTTTTTTTTTTTTTTTTTTGAGACAGAGCCTCAAGCTGTCCCCCTGGGTAGAGTGCCGTGGCATTACAGCTCATAGCAACCTCCAACTCCTGGGCTCAAGCGAGTCTCCTGCCTCTGCCTCCCAAGTAGCTGGGACCACAGGCGCCCGCCACAACGCCCGGCTATTTTTTGGTTGCAGCCATCATTGTTGTTTGGCAGGTCCGGGCTGGGGACTCGAACCCGCCACCTTAGGTGTACGTGGCTGGTGCCTTAGCCGGTTGAGCTATAGGCGCCGAGCCCACAAATATATTTTATATAGGAGTACAATTAAATTTATCATTGAAAACCAAGCCAGGGTAGTCTGAAAGAGTGAAAGGGGTGTGATTAATAATTTTGCCAGGTATAAGGACCTTCATTTTCAAATATTACATCCTCCAGCTCCCTATTTTGAAGGAATAGTAAAAAGAAGTGTTTGTAAAAGGGTATGGATCTGGGCCTTGGTAAATGGACGGGAAGACACCCAGGCCAGAATTAACCAGTCAGGAGGCCTGATCAGTTCAGAGAAATCTCTCCAATCGGCAAAGGTTGGGATACATCTATGCAGTAGGGAAGAGCCAGATCACGGGGTCTCCTGAAAGGTAATGCAAGGGGTCCCAGACTTGATACAACTGGCAATAGTCATTTGATGTTTTCTCTTAAGGAAAGGGCAGTAGAATGCAGAAAGGTCCCGAGGGACAAAATGAGTGACAGGATGGAACAGGCATATCATGCAGAGTGTAGTTTGTTCATACACTCAGCAAACAGGTACGGAACCCCCACTGTGTACTGGCACTGTGTTGAGTTAGGAAACAGAAAGACAGGACAGACGGAATCCACTGGGGCAAAAGAATTATTAAAAGACAATTACTATGTCTCCTTGGGACAAAGGTGCAGGAGTGAAAGCAGCCAGATTAAAGGGGTGGGGAATGAGGGGGCGTTCCAAGCAGAGGCACCAGGGATGGTGTGCCAGGGTGTGAAGAGGGAGGACCCGAGCTTGGAGAGACTGATGAGACGTTGGGCTGGAGCACAGGCCAGGGTGGGACCAATCCTGTGGTCAAAGCCCCCAGATGGAGACCACAGGGGAGATTTGAGAGAAAGCAGAGATCCTCTGGGAAGAGCCCACAGATCAGAGGTTGAGATGGGCAGTTTTGTGTCACAGAAGCAAAGGGGGGAAACAGTTTCAACAGCAGCCTTTAACAGAGAGGAGGTGAAGGGCACAGGCCCAGAAGATGGAGGGCTTGGGCAGAAGAAGGTCATTGTGAGGCTACAGCTTGCTTCTCCAAGTAAGCTAGGATGAAGCTAATCCAGCACCTTCCCCAGCTGCCAGCTCTGCAGAATCGCCTTTCCTCAGCCTCCAACAGAAAGGGCATCCGGGTTTTCACTTCTTCCTTGTTGGTTGCAGAGTCTAGTGGCCAGCAGAGGGGGAGGAGCTGGGAGCTGCAACCTCTGGTGATTCATGAGCGTGCCCTGTGACCACATCCCGTTCTCTCTCTCACACACAGGGAGAGCAGAATAGCTGGTGTGTTCCTCTGCATTTCAGAAGAAAACAAGCTGTTACTGTAGCATAGTTTTAAGTCTTCCATATTATCCTGAGTTGTGGGGGGAAAGTAGCAAACAGTGGAGCTTCCTCGAAAACGGAGATTCTGGGCACCGGCTGCAGTTAACAGCCGCCGGCACCTGGGATTCCTGTGTGGGTCTGTCTCAGCACTGTCTTACGCAAGGATGTTTACCTCGGGATCACATCTGAACCATTCCCAGCCAAGTCATCAGCACTGATGCGACTCCAGGGGCTGCTCTCAGATCACCGCCTGACGCCGCGTGGCAGTGACAGACCCTCAGTGCATGTGGAACGGGAGGTTATATGTTTGATAATAGCAAATCCTACCCCCTCACTGAAAAAGTCAAATAACCTGCCTGAGTCTCTATTTCGATGAGCCCTCAGTTCACAAACGAAGGTTGAGAACCTAAAAACATATCTCTTTAGAAACCAATTTCTACTTCAAACACTACCAAAGGAAATATAAAATATAATTCTATAATTGTTAGGTATTAATAATATACATTCTAAATGTATAGCTCATTTTTTATGAATATAATAGACTTGCTGAGGGAGAGTGAAACCCCGACTCCTAAAAAAATGGAAAACCCCAGCTGGGTGCCGCGGTGAGCGCCTGTCATCCCAGCAGCTTCCGGAGACTGAGGCAGCAGGATGCCCACAGTCTGAGTCTGAGAGTGCAGTGAGCTATGACACCATTACACTCTGCTCAGGGCATAGGTGGGACTCTGCCTCAAAAAAATAATAATTATATATATAAATAGAAATAAACATGTTTGGAATACTGTGACTTGATCCTTAAGAATTCTCCGCACTAATACTTTGAGGTTTTATGTTTATTCTGTCTTGGCTGCAGGTGCTGGTCTCAGTGTCAGTGATAATGAATCTGGTCAAGGCAGCCAGGAGGGAGGCACCTTGACTGACTCGCAGATTGTAGAGCTCCGGAGGATTCCCATCGCTGACACTCACCTCTAGCGCCCCACTGACCATTAGACTGTGGAGACGACCACATTTGTATTGGCTTTTGTGCTGAGATTAAGTACATGCAGCTGAGCGGTAGGAATCTGTGACATGAACTGGATGACTAACATGGAAGTGATTGCTGGATTTGGAATATAAATTACTTATTTTGTGCAACCTGAAAATTTACTGCTGTAATGAAAGACCGGGTCAGTTTTTATCAGCTAATAGAATGTACACATTTGAGTAATATCAGTTGTTTTTTAATCACCCTACATGGCTAACATTCTTTAACGAACGTAATAACCAATAAAAGGAATAAAACCAATTTAGTATCATCCAGGCTCGTTACTCATAAAGAAACATTGTGAATGGACACAAAAGCTAACACTGTCTGAATGTCGTCCAGCACCTGGTGCCCTGCGGCCTTGATCCAGGTGAGCTGGCTTCACAACTTCGCTGCAACTACAAGACTTTAACTCCTAAACCACAGACCTGATCGTCTGTCGCTGCCCCACACCTCAGTGTTGACAGGACACCGGGGCTGGCACAGGCTTCCATCAGCAGCACCTATTTCCACTCATTATAAAAGTAGGATCTGAACATTTTCCAGAATTAATGTTCTGTCCCCAGTTAAAAATAACTCCATCATGCATTTTCACACAGCTAAGAAAAGGATTATTCAAACAATACAGAATTTGGGAGAAAAATCTCTTTCTTTGGACTTTTCAGTCTTTCTTTGTCTTGGAATGAGAAGTCAGAGAGTCCATCCGAGAACAAAGGCTGTTGTGTTCTGATGATTTCACTGACTGTGGTTCCAGAAGAAGCATTGAGAAGAGAATGGGTTTGTCCTGAAGAAGCATTTTGACCTTTCGTGTTAGAATTCTTAAGTATTTTTCAGAAAATCAGTATCATCACAAGAAAAATTAAAATTAAAAAAAAACAAGAGAAAATTTTATTTCATTGGTGATTTCCTCTGGAACCATAATTAAAATGTCCAAGTGCTGGCTCAGCACCTGTAGCACAGTGGTTACAGTGCCAGCCACATGCACCAAGGGTGGCAGGTTCAAACCCAGCCTGGGCCAGCTAAGCAACAATGGCAACTGCAACAACAACAACAAAAAATAGCCAGGCATTGTAGCGGGCACCTGTCCTCCCAGCTACTTGGGAGGCTGAGACAAGAGAATCGCTTAAGCCCAAGAGTTGGAGGTTGCTGTGAGCTGTGACACCACAGCACAGCACTCTTGCCAAGGGCGACATAGAAACACTCTTTCTAAAAAAAAAAAGGTCCAAGTGCTTCTGAGCTCTCTACAAGTACAAGTGCTCCATCATGACTATTAAGTATGACTTTGCTTGTTGTGCAGCCTGAGGTGGCGTTATTTATCTGGATAAATTAGAATAGACTCTCCTCTCCTCTTCCTGTCAGTTCACCCTTCCCCCTGCCCTTCCCCTTACGTGGAGTTTTGATTAGTAGATTGCAGAAAACAAAGGCTGCAGAACAAAGTCAATAGCATAAAACACAAAGGCTGCATCTTTGATGGAGTCAGAATCCTTTTTTTTAGAAAGTTTAGAAAAATCGTGGTAATGGCTCGGCCCCTATGGCTCAAGCAGCTAAGGTGCCAGCCACATACACCTGAGCTGGTGGGTTTGAATCCTGCCCGGGCCCACCAAACAACAATCATGGCTGCAACAACAACAACAAAAAAAATAGCCAGGTATTTTGGCAGGTGCCTGTAGTCCCAGCTACTTGGGAGGAGGCAGGAGAATTGCTTGAGCCCAGGGGTTGGAGGTTGCTGTGAGCTGTGATGCCACGGCACTCACCCATGGTGACAGCTTGAGGCTCTGTCTCAAAAATAAACAAATAAATAAGGAAAATTGTGGTAATAAGATTGAATTTACCTTAAGTGACAATTTAGTTGCTGCTCCTAACTTACAGCATTAACTGTAGTTTATTCCATGATAGGGTTGATGTAATTAATGAAATTGGTTATGATACATAAAATGGAAGGTGGAAATTCTGAAATTGGTAAGCATTCTAAAATTGTTAATGAATTTTAATAAATTTGAGCTTAGGCAATAATTATAAAAATAGGAGATTTCATTGTGTGGAACAAGTAATAATCACTGGTGACATTTTTAACAAATAACGATTCTCTAACAAAGGCAACTGTCAATGGCTATTTTCTACTTGTGAGAATTTGGGAAAACCTGGCAACAAACATGACCTGTCAGGGGCACCTTTCTTATCTCAGGCCCCTGGATTTCCATTGCTATCTGAATGGCCATATTGATACGGAAGCAAAAGGACTTCCTGCCACTGATGAGCACGATTCTTTTAAATACTGGAAGGAAAGGCCAAAGTTTCTAGAAGCCACAAAGCTAAAAACAAGTAAGACTCATATGCCAGTAGCAGTAATAGTTAGCTATCTTGTTTTCTCCCACTATAGATTAAAATGAGACATCTTCCAGGGAACTATAGGACTGTGAAGGCAGACGCAAATCAAATCGAATTCTCAGAAATGAAAACTGCATTGAGAACCCTGGAAGGAAGGCCACCCTAGCCCCTCTCCCCAGCTTCCTGGGAAATAAGCCTGCAGGAGTTCTCATCAGAGTGGCCACGGTCATCGTCTCACAGACAGACTTGGGTAGAAATAGGAAATGAGAGGATGCAGGCACGAGGGTGGGCTGAGAGGGGACAGGTGGGGGAGGTCGGGCACTCAGGTTTTGCTGACCACTCTCACCTGCCACCTGGGCTCACTCCCAGCTTTTCTACAGCTACGGGCTCCGCACCCCACACCTCATGCGGGAGAAGGAGATGGGGCTGTGGGTCTACTTCTGATCTCTTTAAAAAAACTAAAAACAATTTGGGGGCCAAAAAATGTGGTTATTATTTTAATAATGTGCATATTATACAGCAGGGTGTATTATACACAGCAAAATACTGTAATTTAAGTTTCAGCAGGGTCAACATATACTTTTTGTTCATAAACCTTTGAGTTTATGAGCAAAATCACAAATTTGATATATTTTTTAAATCTCCGATGTACTGCTAGCTTTTGTTGCTAACATTAATGATGGAAAGAGACGATACAAATCACTTCAACATCACTTGGGGTTTGGACTATGATTATATGTGCACATAATATTTCAAAGGTAAAAGTGTGTGTGAGAGAGAGACTGTGCATGTGTGTGTGTCAGAGAGAGAGAGGGACTGAAAAAATTTCTGGGAATTGAGAGCAAGAAAAGCAAGGAAAATCATGGTAATAATTTTCATTTCAGTTTATAATTGAAGATTAAAAGATAATTTAGAAAATCTGATTTGAGAGGTTTATGAAACTGCCCTTCATCCTGGCCCATATTATACAACCTTACTCTACCGTCACCAAAATCATTCTCTTGATGTTTACACGTGACAGGAGGGAAGTGGTTGTCATTTAATGAAAGAATCTGAAAACTAAGATAAACTAGAAAGATGCTTAAGAACTAGCGAGGACACCACATTCTTTTCCTAAATATTGCATGAAATGACACAAGTATCTTACAGTAAATAGACAGTTTCTCCTTTAAAAAGATCATCTTTGTTCCTGTTTCATCTGTACTGTCACATATTCCAGAATTTTCTCTTTTTATGGCTAAGAAGTATTCCATTGTATGAATATACTGGGAGAATGGGGAACAAAGACCCCATTCTTGGCAAGGGAAAGCAAAGAGGAAAATTAAAAAGTAAGCTGAGTGAGTTGGAACAAAGAAAACTCAGCTAGTTTTATATTTAAGCAAGCCATTGCTAGCAAGCTTCCTGCCTTTCCTGAAATTCTAGCCTGTTGGGGATACAGCTTACAAACACCCCTGCTGGGTCTGTGAGTGCTCTGAGAAAAATAATGGCCATAGAAGAGACTGTGACAAGTCCTAGGAAAAGATACTTCTTCTAGGACATTTCCTGCCCGTTAAACAGGCAAAGCTGATACCCATTGTGAAGATTTGCATTTACCTGGGGCAGAGATCAAGGAAGTAGCTTGAGCCCTGAAATATGGGAAGAAGAGCTTATATATCCCTTATCTCGGAGGAAGATCCTCTGTGGTAGTGATGGGAGGAAAATTCCTCTCTTGAACCAATTCCTCAGAGGAGATTAATGCTGGTGGCATTTTACTCCACAGGGAACCAGTGGAGTTTAACATCTCTCTAGAAATCTGTGTGTGTGATCTCAAGCAGGAAGCTCTCCCAATACAAGGCTCAGATTTCAGATTTCTCAAGGCTACCCTTAAGGTTAATAATAACAATAGGAGCTGATATGCTCAATCAGAGAAACTGTTGACATGTTTGTTCCCTCCCTCATCTTACCCTCTGGGCATATAGACTTTAATAAAAGTATTTGCATGGAGTAAACACTCATGGCCATTGCCAGAAGCCCACAAATGGGCAATGAACCCCTGAGCTCCCACTTTTAATTCTCCTCTGTCTCTTTCTTTTCCACTGTTTCTAACTTTATAATTCTTCAGTTGATCGCAGCCAGTTTCCACAGGTCTTAGTGGACCCTGCTCCCAGGGTGGGGCCCCAACATGAATATAACACATTTTCTTTATTCTTAAGTCAATGGACTTTTGAACTGTTTCCACATCTTCCCTATCATGAATAGTGCTACAATAAATATAGGAATGCTAATATCTCTTGAGATTCTGATTTGAACTCTTTTGGATACACACCTAGAAGCAGGACTGCTAGATCTTAGAGTGGTTCAATTTTAATTTTTTGAGGAATTTCCGTACAGTTTTCCATAGTGGCCACACCATTTTGCATTCTGACCATCAGTGTGCAAAGGTTCCAGTTTTTCCACATTCTCACAAATACTTGTCTTTTGTTTTGTTGATAATAACCATCCTGACAGGTGTAAGGTAATATCCTACTGTGGTTTTCATTTGCATTTCCCTGATGACTACGGATGCTGAGTGTTTAGGCCATTTGTATGTCTCCTGGAAAAATGTCTATTCAAGTCTTTAGCCCATTTTCAGTTGGGTTATTGGTGGGGATTTGTTTGTTTGTTTTGCTATTGAGTTGTGGAAGTTCCTTGTATATTTTGGAGATTAACCCTTTATCAGATACACAGTTTGCAAATATTTTCTCCCATTCCACAGATTGCCTTTTCACTCTGTTGATAAGTAAAATAATCCATCACAGAAAGACAAATACTACATAATTCCATTTATATTCTTATTCTATGAATTTGACTATTACTAACAAAGTCAAATTCATAGAATCAAAGAGTGAAATAGTGGTTGCCACAGGATGAGGGAAAGGAGAATTAGGAGTTACTAATCAATGGGCATAAAGTTTCCACTAAGCAAAAGGAATAAGTCATACACATTTGTTGCACACTATAGTATACATATAGTCAACAATAATGCATTGCACACTTAAAAAATTTGATCAGAGTCTAGGTCCTATGTCAGTTGTTCTTAACACAATAAAATAATTCTTTTAACTGCTAATGGAGTGGCTCTATCACTGTTAATCACTTCAAGTGCTAGCAGTACGTGGAGAAGGAAGTCAAAAATGTCTTAAATGCTCTTCAATCTCAATATCTCTCTCTCTCTTTCCTCTATCATTCTGTCATCTGGACTAGAGTACAGTGGTGTCATCATAACTCACTGCAACCTCAAACTTGTGGGCTCAACTCATTCTCCTGCCTCAGCCTACAGGGTTCTTCAACCCATTTGTAACCACTAGTAAACTCTTGCAGAATCCCTAACAATATCTGTGAACCCCCCATTAAGCAAACTGTGCTAAACTGTAAGCTCCTTAAGACTGTTCCCACTCTTATTTGCCTATGTCTCATGTGTTTTGGTAGCCTGTGCACCCAACACAGTGCCTGAAACAGAAATGATAACAAATAAATATTTGTTGAACTGAAAAAATTGTTATCTTTATCCTACAACTAAATTAGTGCATCAGTTTGCTTGATTTTTTATAGATTTAGTTACAGATGTTTTGCTTTAGAAATACCCAACTAGATGGTAATTATTAAACAAATCAGATGCTATGTCATCTCCATGTTACCCAACAGTTTTCATTTTCAAAGCTATAATTTGTTGAATTATATCTGTAATTCACTCTGCTTCCTAGTTATCCAAGGAATCTTGAAACCACTAAACATGTAAGAAAAGCTTGTTTTCATTTTGGCAGTAGTCTCTAAAACAGATTTCAAACTAGAATAGTTTTTCAGGGATTACTGGGTTGAGGGGAAGGCCAAGCTGAGAGTAAACGGACAGCAAAAGGTGATATGTGTTCTCAGAGCTCTTTCCTGCTTTATAGCCTCCTAGTGATAGGAGTTTACTTCAGAAAATACATATGCATGAATCTTATTTAACCAAATGGTTATAACCCATAATATCTCTCTCCTACTAACCTGATTCCACAGTAAGAAGTCAAAGAAGTGTGCATTTGTCATTTAATGGTTGACTTATTATGCCTGTGCTAAGTATGTTTGAAATGATGGTCTACATGTTGATACTCAACCCAAGATAACATGTACCTTCAAATCTTGGTAAACAAAGGGAATGAGACTACTTGTACTCTGAAAGCAATGTTATCAGACTATTATTGTCCAAGGTTCAGAAGAACACACTATCATCTTCATAACTAAGCGATAACTCTGTTTTGTGCTGTTAGGAAAGAGTTATTGGTAAGAGTCAAGACTTTCCCATGTCCAGCCACATCACAATTACTCCAGACAACCCTAAGGATTATGAGTCAAAAGTTATTGCTTCCTGCTGATCACCAAGATAAAGTCTGAACTGAGGAAAGTGGATTTTTTTTTCTGGCAAAACACCAAAAATATGTTTAAAAAAGAAAATCATTTTATAAAGAAAAAACATTTTAAAGCAAGCAAAAAAATATTTTGGCAAAATCGCAATTTGCTAATGTAGAGAAGCAAGCAGGAAGAATGAACAAAAGAACAGATTTTATTTGAATTTATCTTTGGTGCAGATATTTAAAACCCCTATAAACTAGAACAGTATAGAGTATTTTGAAAGGGATAAAAAGCATATTTAATCCTACAAAATTTCCTTTGGAAGACTGTTCACATAGAAAAGAAGGTTTTGGATCTCTGTTCTCGCTCCTCTTATTTACCCTTTCTTCCTTTTCTCATACAAGCATGCTTATTTTATAGAAAAAAGAAATTTTGAAAAAGACAGTAAAATTATATTCTAAAATAAAGTATACTTTTTATATCATGAGAGGGCATCTAATTATAATTTTTCTAAAAGCAAAATTTCAAGAAATTTAGCTTAATGATCTAATTTGTTTTTATTAGCAATTCATGAATTGGGCAGCATTCCATCTACATAATAAAATAAGATCTGTTCTGAGCAAGGCAGAACAGGTGTTTTTTATAAGAAAGCTGGGGCAGAACAAGGAAGCAGCATTATACCAAAAAACAGTGAATTGGTTAACATTGGGTTACTTTCTTTGTAAAGGTCAAATTAAAAGGGCCTATCATGCCAGCTCAGGTTAAGTGGACCCCTGTTGATTGATTGCTGTAAATTTCCTGTGTTTTTAGAAAAACTTCCCTGTTTAGGGTTTTTCCTGTTTTTTAAAATTTCTGTTTGATCATGTGGCACTTAACACATGTGGACTCCATTTGGGTTTGTTCTGTTGGACTCTTGTACAAACACTTAGTCCAAAATAATGGCCATCCATAAATTTTATTTAATGTTATGATAAATAAGGATTCTAAGAAAATATTAATTCACGTTAAAATGAAATTCATCTGCCTGCTCATCAGAGGAAAAAAAGGAAATTTAAAAAACTTGAGTGATGTTCAGCCAGCTGTCCCCTAAGCCTAAGTCACTGCCCAATAATGATTTAGCTGCTAAAGATAACATGTAAACTTAGGGGCGAAAGCATAGGTTAGTGATTAGGCTGAGGGCAAGCTGTGCAATGAGAAGGAAGTTTCTTTTTCTATTTTTATCTCATTACCCAGGGTTTATTTAAGACTGATAGCAGTTCTAAAATGTTTTAGTTACTCTTTAACCCAGAGATGTTGACACTGAGATTGGATTAGCCACTGGAGTAGAGGTACTGTTAAGAGTATTCGGTAGCAATAAAATATTCATGAAGGGCCTGGTCCTCTGTCCCCAGAGCACGTGAGTTTGCGGATCCACCTGCACAGAATGAGAACCTTAATCCTTCCTGCTCCAGCCCCGACCCACACCAGCACCTGCATGTCTGTGTCAGGCTCCCGGGGACACTAGGAGGAAGTCAAGGACTCTCAATTACCTTGGTCGGAATGTTAGTAAAAACCTATAGTGATTGGCATATTCTTACCACACTGAGGTTGTTATCAAACACAACTCTTTCACTTTCAAGCTGGAATGCAAGATTATCATTTACTCATGTAATTTCCTCCTATATCCTCTCTATTGGGTACTGATATATGGAGTTATATATTTAATGCTATTTTTTTTTTATTTTTCTATGTATTTATTAAGTGAAAAAAGTAAAATGCAGATCACCAATAAGTGAATAAACAGATTGTGGTACACCATAATGCTACATTTTTAGAACATCATTTCATAAACACCAGGTCTGTTCCTGACTCAGGAGAAATGGAGAGCCATTGGTATTTTCTGCCTTCTAGTATTTTCACCAACAAAGTCAATACATTTCATCATAGATGAGTTAGAAAGACACTCATTTGTAAGCATTCTTAAAACAATTTGTAACAAAGGCACAAAAACAGGAAAAGTTTCTTCTGTACACAGGTGACTTTGTTTTCTTGAGACAAGGTCTCACTCTGTGGCCCAGTGTAGGATACCATGGTCATAGCACACAGCAACCTCAAACTCCTGGGCTCAAGTAATCCTCTTGCCTCAGTCTCCTGAGTGCTGGGACTACAGGTGCCCACCACAATGTCCAGCTAATTTTTCTATTTCTAGTAGAGTGAGATCTCACTCTTACTCAGCCTGGTGTGGAATTCCTGAGTTCAAGCAATCCATTCCCCTCATCCTCCCAGAGTGCTGGTACTTACAGGTGTGAACCACCATGCCTGGCCTGCAGGTGAATTATTTTGATGTAAGACAGAGGCAAAGCAGAATGAGATGGCCTTTGTAGCTGTCCCCTGAGCCCAGGAGGACTATGTGATCTGGTCCTCTCTCTCATAAAAACCTAAGTAGTCTAAAGTAGCTGTTACAAGTTAATGAGCACAAACAATTATCTATGACAGGGTTAATAATAATTCATTTTCTTTACATATGCTCAGTTTCCTTAGAAATTTAGACTAGTGGACTATACCTGCCATAGCTAGGAAATTTTATAAAGTAAATCACTTTCTTGGTTATGAACCAAAGGAACTTATAAATATGACCAATTCCGTACTCTATAAGTAAAGAAAAATATATAAAACATATAACTGATTTTTATCATGGCTATAATAATAACAGCAAATAGTAAAAGAAATAAATCCTATTCAGGTTGAGGGACTATTTTTTTTTTCTTGGGAACAACATCTGTTGCCCTGACTATTATTCAGTGACATCACCATAGCTCACTGCAACCTCAAACTCTTGGGCTCAAGCAATCCTCCTACCTCAAGCTCCTGAATAGCTGGAACTATAGGCTCATGGCATTCTGCCCAGCTAATTAAAAAAAAAAAAATTGTGCAGACTTGTTTTGAACTCCTGGCCTCAAGCTATTTCCCTGCCTTAGCCTCCCGAAGTGCTGGGATTATAGGTTCAAGTGACTGCACCCAACTGGGTTGAGAAATTACTTTTTGAAGTATTGTATAGTATATGCTGTTATTGGAAAGAGAGGAGGAACTGGACAAGCCTCAAAAACAAAAAAGAAATTGGACTTGTTTGGCAACACAAATATTTAAGTCAAGAAGAGAAAGACACAAGCACTGTAAAATACTTGACAAATTTGGAACATGAAAGAGTTGCTAAAAGATTGGAAAATTGTACAACTTGTACAATTGCAACTGTACAGACTAATGTCTTCCCAGATTACTGACAGATAGAATTACTTAATGATTACTCTGGAAGCCTTCCTTTGCAAGCCCCTAACATTTGTCTAACAATGCATTAAACTTTGCATGCTGTGATTCTACGTAAGCAAACTCAGATACTGCCTCATTGCTACAGAGAAGTACTTCATATTGTCTACTAATAAAATGAGTACTGCTCCATACTTTTCTTGGTTTCTGAGTACTGGGCTTGTGATCATCTGGTTTTATATCATCCAACCTTTAGAAGTCTTCAGGCAAAGTTCAGTGGATTTCATATGTTGCTCAAATATTATGTACAGAATGCAAGATCGCCTGTTTGGAATAGTAGGGATCCTTTGTTTTAGGCCTGGCATGGTGACTCGTTCGGAATAGTAGGAATCCTTCATTTTAGGCCAGCGTGGTGACTCGTGCCTGTAATCCTAGCTCTCTGGGAGGCCGAGGAGGCTGGATTGATAGCCTGAGCTCATGAGTTCCAGACCAGCCTGAGCCACAGCAAGACCCTGTCTCTAAAAATAGCCAGGTGTTGTGGCAGGTGCCTGTCATCTCAGCTACTTGGGAGGCTGAGGCAAGGGGATCACTTGAGCCCAAGAGTTTGATGTTGCTGTGAGCTATGATGCCATAGCACTCTACTGAGGGCACAAAGTGAGACTCTGTCTCAAAAAAAAAAAAAGAAAAGAAAGGAAAAGAATCCTTCATTTTGCAGCATTTAAACTATTTGACCAGTTTTCCTCTGCTTGGAAAATAACCATTCTTCACAGGGTTTAGATTGTATAAATAAAACTGTGCCACAATTTAGAAGCTCTCTAGAAGATGACAAGCCGTTTAACTTCAGTGATTTGTACTTCTCTGAACAGCCACACCTTCTCCTAAGCATGGTTGCAGACACTCAGACCTTCAGACTAGACAGACACCACTAAGAAATAGAATGCATTTCATCAGCTTGGTTCCAGGGCACCCAAGGCCCTGTATGGCCCATGGAATAAACAATAATTGCTTTCTGTTTTAGATCTAAATGGTGTAAAATGAAGCAGAAAGAAGAATTGCTCACTCTGCCTCCCTCAAGGCAGAGTAAAAATTGAACTCAGCATGGTATCACATACCTACAAGTGACACGCGAATGTTCCTTAGAAATAGATTTTGCGAGTGCAAGATTTCCAATGGGATAAGAAACCTTTAAAATGGTTTCTCATTTGTCATTTTGGGAAAAACGGAGAGACCACTGAATCACCTCACGCAGTGACTGACCCTTCAAGGACTGTAAAAGAATCATAGACAGTGGCCAAAACTATTAAATTCATTACCAAACTAGAGAGGCTTTTATAGTTTCTGTATTCCTATGTGTACTGCCACCCTCAACGGTGTAGATGTGACCTCAGTGCTTTAGATTTAATAAGCCTCTTTTTGATGGTGATGATGAGCTAGAGTTTATAGTTCTTCCTATAAGAAGAGTTTTATAAACTCTAAAGCTTTATTTCAAAGAGGATATCATGTGTACTAAAGAAAAATGTATTAAAATAATAAGAATAGCAAAAAAAAAAAAGAAGAAGAAAGAAAAAGAAAAATGAAACCGTGGTAAAATAATGCGTGCTTATCCAGCATACAAATTTTTTGGAGAATAGAACAAGTATAGGAAGACAACTCTCATACAGTCACTTGAGAGAGAATGTTTTTAGAAGTTTTTAAACATATCAGCAATTAAAGTAAGATCACTTTTATAATGCAACCCAAAGTATAATAAAAAAGTATAAATTAAATTTATATATGCATATGTATATATAAATATGCATATTTAAATATTATACTTAAGATATAAATATATTTATATACACATATATAAACCAAGTTATTAATAGTGTAATTAAAGAGATGTTTAATTTAATCTTTAACTTGTCTGTATATATTTCAAGTTTTCTACACAGATTATGTCTTTATCTTTGAAATCAGAAAAAAGTATATACAGTTTGTTGGACATTATTTAAGGCCTGGGTTTAGCAAAAGTAATGTTTAAGGCATCTCTTCTCTGTTATAGCTGCTGAGATTTTGTATGGTCTGCAGTTTCTGGTAGACACACTGTGTGATGGGCTTCGTGGGCGCTGGTAGGTGACCATATCAGCGCACTGGGAGGCTCAGAACCCCTGGAGCTGCAGGAACCACAGCCTGCAGGACCTCTCTTCATAAACTCCTATTAGACTTGCTCCTCAGTCCAAGGAAATACCAAACTTGGGCACAGAACGAATTAGGAAAAGGAAGGAAAACCCCAACCCCAAGGAAATGTCCGTCCCTGACAGCTACAGACGCCCAGAGGAGTGTGAGCGTCCTAATCTACAGGCACCACGAGGTCAGCATCGTGAAAAAGTACTGACACCTACTAGATGGGCACAGAGGAATCCTCTAGGAAAGGGGGGACATTGAGGGGCTTGTTTCAGACTTTTGGATTTGTTTCACGTTGCAGGAAAAAGAAAAAACTATGTTGTATTTTAAAGGAAAGTTTAGCTTGAGGTTTTTTCCCTTCAATGTTCTGTAATTGCAAACAACTATTCCAAATCCGATCACTAAATGTTGTTTTTGTCCAATAGAGACAGACTTCTAAGTTACTATATTTAAGTACTAAAAGGGAAAGGGAAAGTCTGGTTCTCTCCTGCCACTTTTTCCAGGCTCCCAGGCTCAGCTGGCTCCGTATTTAAAGGCGCTGGATCCAAAGATTCTCTACAGACAGCCCCACCCTCACAGCATTCCTCCACCCAGAAGGTTCAGGGCATTACCTTTCCTGATCCCCCCCCCACCAAGAGCATACCTGAGCAGTTTTAAAAGTCTATGTATGGGCTCGGCGCCTATAGCTCAACCGGCTAAGGCGCCAGCCACGTACACCTAAGGTGGCGTGTTCGAATCCCCAGCCCGGACCCGCCAAACAACAATG
>NW_003852412.1:24527343-24546706 GCF_000181295.1 Otolemur garnettii
CTCAAAAAAAAAAAAAAAAAAAAAAAAAGTCTATGTATGTGTGCACATATATATATATATATGAACTTGATACTTGATATCTGCTTTTTCCTACTTTGTATTCTCCATAAGCTGAATTTATCATGCCTACATTTATACTTGTGTAAAATAGAGGCTGCCCTACCCTATAAATCGTAGTTGCTGAAAATAAGTCACTCTGCTTATACACCAATCAAGACATATTTAGAAGCATCCTGCTCAGTTCCAAACTTAGGTCAGTACATCCACAGAATGTTTCGTATCTCCTGAGGCCCTCCAGGCACAGTGCTTTCTGGTTACACTGGCCCTACCTGCCCCTATACCTTCTGGATGAGTAATATTTCTCTGCTTCTGTATTTCCTTCTTTATCCTCTTTCTGTGGCAATGTCAAAGACAACAGCAGAACCAAAGAGACACTGATAATTAAAGCTAGTGACTGTCATACACAAATTCAATCATCAGGCCGGGCACGGTGGCTCGCACCTGTGATCCCAGCACTCTAGGATGTCAAGATGGGTGGATTGCTTGGCTCAGGAGTTTGAGACCAGCCTGAGCGAGACCAACCCAGTTGGAGACCAGCTGGGCATCCTGGCAGTGCCTATGGTCCCAGCTACTCAGGAGGATCACTTGTGCCCAGGAATTTGAGGCTGCTGTGAGCCACAATGCCAACGCACTCTACCCAGGGTGACAACGTGAGACTTTGTCTCAAAAAAAAAGAAAGAAAAACTAGCTGGGTTTTGTGGTGGGTACCTATAGTCTCAGCCATTTAGGCAGCTGAGGCAAGAGAGGATCATTTGAGCCCAGGAGCTTGAAGTTACTCAATGCTATGGCATCCTACCCAGGGTGACAGAGTGAGACCGTCTCAATAAATAAATAAATAACAAAAAATTAACATCAAGTTATTTCTTGCCTATGTAAAGTCCAATATTCCTCTTTTGCAAGCAGTGGCTCAGGAGTCCCGCTCCTCCCCTCCTGCGGTGGCCACCATGGAGGTACTCAGCACCCTTCATTGCTGCCCAGGTGGACTGGGAAAGGACACGCGGAGGGACGCTTTCATGGAATCCACTGTGGCCAGAGCCAGAGGATCCTGGGCCAGCACTTAGTCTCGTGACTCCTTCTAGCTGCTGGAGGGGCTGGGGAGTGCATGGAGCTGCGGGTCGGGACAGAGCAGAGGTGGATGGCACCAACTCTCTCTACCACCTAAAGAGAGCCTCTCTCAATTCTGTCTGCATCACCCCACCCAGGTGAACCACCTTGATCGGTGTGTGTTTCTCTGCGCACCCTCCTCTTACCACCCTCAGGCCACCCTCTGTGCCTCCCCACCTGGCATCTAGCTTTGCCCTTTTATAGTGACTCAGCGAGAGCTGCTCTTGCCACAGTCCCAGTATATTACCCCCTGTCTGTGCTCACCCCCCACTCACGTTCCAGGAAGAAATCAAATGCTGCTCGAGCTAAACCTTTGCCTCAGATTCTGTTAATTCCTTCAATCTTTGTGAGGACTAAAATCGGAGGAGACCTAAATGGATAGAATCCTCACTGGGTCCCACAGAAAAACACTCATACCAAGTGTAAGAAACAATATACATGGCTGTAGCAAATAAAATTATAGAGGAGATAGAAACTGAATGTGAACGTTTTTTCCACAAAATACGAATACAATAACTTTTGATACTATAATACATGTTTAAAATCCTTCAAGATTACCCCAGATGAAGTGGTTAAGTCTCCTCACGGGACAGCTAGCCTGAGAGTTCACGGAGGAAACGCTCCACAGACCAGGCCACCTGGGGACACATCTTGTAATTTTCTGACCTCAGAGCAGTGACCAAAAGATGAGTTAAAATCTTCTGAAAAATAACCTCTCGTACTAGAGATGATAACCTCTCCTACCAGATGCCAATAAACAGACACTGTGCTACCCCAGAAACAAAAGGAAAAAACTTTACTGTTTCCTCTGAATTCAGAGTCATCCAAAACATTACTGGAGAAAAAAATAAAGGGAAGGGTTACCGAATCTCTTAGTTTTTGCTTATACCCATCCAATTAATTATATCTAGTAAAATGAACTGCTCCTATTTGACTTGATAATAATAAAAAGGATCCATTATGTTCCTAGAGCATGTTATAGTTTTTCAAACATTAAGGTCTACCATATTAGCTTCTTTATCTGTATGTCTTTGGGGAGCATAGCAGAATTTTTTATTTAAATTATACCATTACTAACTATTGAGACTTTTTAAAAATCAACATTATTCTAAAACTTTACATCAGGTCAGATTTTTCAGGCTAGATGGGGCAATGACAATAGTAGGTATAAGAATTAAGAGTGAAGAAACAGATCAGAATAAAAAATATTCTCCTGGCTTTTATACTCATAGGAAATCATAGATTATTCTTTACCAAAGGGTAAGAAAAAAATCTTATGTGAGTAAAAAGATTTTTCACACAAATAACCAATAACAGTAGCTGCACAGATGTTGTTTATAAATTCTTTTCCTGGTGTCATTGCTCTGGGAGGTTAGGAAAAACAATATCATTTAACATGCAAAAGAATCAATGCTTTACCATGAGGACCTTATTAGAATATGCAAAAGAAAAAAGTCCAAATCATTGTTAATAGTCTAAACTGTTAAATCACAAATGGTGTCTGTTGGTGGCAGGAAGACCCATTTGTAACTAACTTCAGTGATATGCAGCAATTGAAAAATTATTGTAAAAGTACACAGTGGCTCACGCCTGTAATCCTGGCCCTCTGGGAGGTCAAGGAGGGTGGGATTGCTTGAGCTCAGGAGTCGGAGAACAGCCTGAGCAAGAGTGAAACCCAGTCTCTACTATAAATAGAAAAATCAGTCAGGTGTTGTGGCAGTTGCCTATAGTCCCAGCTACTCAAGAAGCTGAGGCAAGAGGATTGCGCAAGCCCCAAAGTTTGAGGTTGCTGTGAGCTATGAATACGTCACTCTAGGCTGAGTCACAGAGTGAGACTTTGTCTCCCCCCGCCCCGCCCCAAGCCAAAAAAAAAAAAAGAAGAAGAAGAAGAAGAAAGAAAGAAATAGTAATGGAAGCTATGGAAAACTCTCCTTTCTCTCTCCCCCTAGATCTCTGTGGTTCCCAGTTGATACGGAAGAAAATGGCTAAAACATGACGACATATCCCAACATGTCCTCCATTTAAGGAAGTGCCTCAATGATGTCCCAATTCTAAATTCCTGCAAATGAACCTCAGGTTGTTCCAGATCGAACCAGGGTTTCAACCTCTAATCCAATCAACTTTGGCAGTGCTGAGTCATTTCATACAAATGGTGATCAGAGGCCCATTGCTGGCCCATTGCTGGTCCAGTTCATAGAAAGTAAACGTTGATTCAGCAATAAAAGACAGTAAGAATAATGTTAAATTAAAGTCAAGAGAAGCAAGCTGGTCCAATGATCAAGCAACTACTTTGAATACAACTTTTTATTGATCTAAAGGACTAACTGCCCACCTTGGTAGCATGTGACATCACCTCCATGAGCTCCCTACAGGCTAGTTCCATCATTGGCTTCCACAGACATCTCACAACTATGAGGAAGATTCCCAAAGACATATCTTGAAACTTGTGTAGACTTCCCACTGTTTCTGATGACCCAAATCTTATCAATTCTTCAAGCTTTTATAACTCTGCTTTCTACATTTAAATCCACAGTGCTCCTTTTGTGGGGGGGAGGGATACATACAAACCATCTACCTTTCTGTACTGCCACGTAGGCTGTGCACTGCTCACATCAGGGCACTCAGTTCATAAAGACCATGACGTGGATGTTATCCCTGAAGTTCTGCTCCACGGCCATCCTGTTCATAGATAGAATGAATAGAGCATTTAGAGGCTTTCATAACTTCTGGGTTTCTGTGCATGTAACCTACTTCTCCAACTTGTCCAGTTAGTGTCAGCCAGGGATGAAGGGTTACTGTGTAAGTTACCTACCACTGCATAACAAATTATGCCAAAGTTTAGCAGCTTAAAAAAACAATCATTTATTATCGCACACAATTTCAAACACATGCTTATCATCTCACATAGCTTCTGGAGGTCAGGAGTCTGGGAGTAGCTTGGTGGGATCAAGCTTGTGAGAACATCTGATGGCTTGGCTGGGCCTATGGTTTCCACTTGGAGGATGACTCAACAGGTAGCTATCGCAGGCGGCCTCAGTTGATCCCAGTGTGGGCTATCAGGGCGTCCTCATGCTATGTCAGCTGCTTTTCCCAGAGCAAATGACCAGAGAGAGAAAGAGAGGGAGAGAGAGCACACCATGGGGCCTTTGTGTGACTTAGTCTTCAAAGTCACACACGCAACTTCTGCATTATTCTATTGATTAGAAGCAAGTCATTAAATTCAACCCACATTCAAGGGAAGAGAAACATCAACAAATGTGTGGATGCGTCAGAGTCCACCTTTGAGCCAGTACTCAAGTGTTATTTATTTTTTGGTTGATTGCATTGTACAATACTGAAAAAAATTCACCAAAGTGAGGTATAAGATCAAATCAAGCTCATACCTCAAGATATTTGCTTTTGTTTCCACCTTTCTAGAAAAAGGTTTAGTTTACATGTTAATCAATTAATTAGTACTTTTAGCCTTTCCTCTAATAAAGATTATTTGAGCTTTATCTTATGTTGGACACAGTTTCAACAGTACAGGGACACAAACTGGTACCGTCTGTGCTCCTACTGGACATTTGATCACCACAGAGAGATTTTTTAAATGGTTTTGTCCAACACCATTTAAATCAGAATCTCTCGAGAGCAGGGCTTGATATTGGTATTTTGCATAATTCTCCATATGACACAAACATAGGGTGAGGTATGAGAACCACTAAATTAGGTAATTTGGGATGTCTTTTCCATGAGTTGGTCTCGTTCACGATGGTCTTCTGACATACAGCAGTTCCCCTTTGTAGGACCTATACAATTATGACGTATCTTGCACCCAAGGAGGTCCAGGAGACCGTCTATAAAAAGTATATATGTGTTTCCCGATTCCCTGACATACCGTGTATGTTCAGATGTTTGTGTTTACAGAAATTATATTCCAATTTGCTGACTCTTTTCCCTAATGGACTGAAAGAATACTCTGGAAAGCATGTGTGTCTGCTTCCACAGCTAGATGTGACTAAGATTGTAATGAAATGGGGCATGGAATTTCAGCTAAAGTTGGAATAGGAATTCAACAGAGACAGATTTGTCAAAAGGGAGGACCTGGTCTGCCTGGGATGCAAACTTTTGTAGAGTTTGCTAGGTGAACTCACGACTTGGCGCTTGCCTGCTTCATTCAAACACCCCACCGCAGGGTAAAGATAGACTTCTCAACTTCCCCCCAGCTTCCTTCTTCCTCATTTCCATATCCGGAGCTGTACCAGTCATTTCTCTGTAGCCAGCTCCCACTTCTCAAGCCTCTGGGTGGAGCTGAGCTCAGTGAAAAACAGGGTAATTTTGAAAACACCGCACCTATAATCGAAAGTGTTTCTGAAGTCCTTTCACAATCTATCTTTTTCTAGTTATTGCTGCTCATTCTGTCCAAAATCAAACCAGCTGCATCTAGAACCCAGGTAGCAGCTGTTCAGACTTGGCAGCAAAAAACCTTTGAGACTCAGGGTGTGACCCTTCAGTGAGCTCAGGCCCAACACATGAGGCATCTCTGGCTACTTTCTAATTATTTCCATTGCAAAAGGGACTGAGTTATTTGATGAATCATGCCATTTTCATTGAAAAGTAAACCAAAGATGATAACAGATGTGTGGCCACACACGCAAGAATCACAGGTTTATACGATCTGGAAGAAGCACATATGTGCATATTCACTGAAAATGTGGGTTTTGGGGAGTGATCCCACTAAGAAAAAGGAGGGATTGTGGTTTGTTTCTCATTTAAAAAAGATTAAAAAATTGGAGGTATCTTTGGCCAAATGTTGGTTAATAATAATAATACTATACAATGTAATTCTTGTTCTTTTTCTTTAGAGGGTCTTGCTCTGTTGCCCAGACTGGCCTAGAACCCCTGAGCTTAAGTGGTCCTCCTGCCTCAGCTTCCCAAGTAGCGAAGACCACAGGTGCAGGCTACTGTGCCTGTCTAATGATGTAATTCTTTTTTCTTTTGTGAAGTTTGCTAGTATTTTTTTAGACTAATTAATATACGGGTACATACCTAATTGTACCCTTCTGTTATTCACTGGTAATAGACCAAGCACAATATCATGTCCTTCACACACTTTGTATTGTAGAACCATCCCTTGAACTTTCCTAAAAGCTATTTACTATGATTATGTTACAGAAAAAGAAACTGAAACCAAGAAAAAAATAAGATGTTTGTCCACTAAGTTCCACGTTAGCCTCTTCCTCTCTTTCCTCTTGCTCAGCTTGCTTTCTAGCCACTTTGGGTTTTCTCTGTTTTTTCCCTTGACTTTTCTTTATTTCATCTGCTTCCTTGAGCCTGAGGAACAAGAAGTTCAAATTCTTAGAAGCATAAATGTTGAACTCAAGAAAAGACAAGTACAACCTGAGTCAACTTGAAATTGCTGTTTGTAGAGGGAGGAAAAGCCAGAACAAGGCTTTACTCCTGACCCAACCCCTCTACCCACCTACTGCTGCGGGAGAGTTGGCTGCTGGCTGGCCTGCCGAAACGAGTTTGAGAAGGAAGAAGGAATGAGCACAGCAGCCGTGCGACATTTGCCCCACCTCCCGCCCACTCACTTGTAGGGAGCTTAGCAAACCTCGACTCCAGACTCCAAGTGGTCTAGTTGCAATTCAGCTCTCAACCAAACAGCCCGTGGATCTGAAGGACTCAGACCTGTGAGACTGTGACCACAGTAATGCCTTCCACTCGTGTGATCCCTTCACAGAGTTCCCATGTGTCAGCTCATAGAATTACTTATCTTGCTCATTAAGTGTGAGCTCTAACATAACAGTGAGGACGGGGTAACCCTAAATTAGCTTGAGAGATTGATTTTATTTATATTTTTTGTTTTTATTTATTTATTTATTTATTTATTTTGAGACAGAGTCTCACTATGTCGCCCTTGGTAGACTGCCATGATGTCACAGTTCACAGTAACCTCAAACTCTTGGGCTTAAGTGATTCTCTTGCCTCAGCCTTCTAAGTAGCTGGGACTACAGGCACCTACCACAATGCCCAGCTATTTGTTGTTGGCAGATGTCATTGCTGTTTAGCTGGCCCAGGCTGGGTTTGAACCCACCACCCTCAGCATATGTTGTTGGTTCCATAACCACTGTGCTACAGGCACCAAGCCAAGAGATTGATTTTTAAAAATCGTACCATCATGCCTGGCACGGTGGCTCACTCATGTAATCCCAACACTCTGGAAGGCTGAGGCAGGAGGATCGCTTGAGGTCAGGAGTTTTGAGACCAGCCTGAGTAAGAGTGAGACCCCATCTATGCTAAAAATAGAAAAAATAGCTGGATGTTGTGGCAGGTGCCTATAGTCCCAACTATTTGGCAGGAGGAGGCAGGAGGATCACTTGAGTCCAGGAGTTGGAGGCTACAGTGACCTCTGATGATGCCATTCACTCCAGTGGGGGCGACAGAGCGAGCAAGACTCTGTCTCAGAAAAGATAAAACAGCTTACCATGTTGTCTATTTTAATAGTTTTTTAATGCAGTTTTATGGGGGGAACAACCATAGAGAAGACCTGGTGGCCCAAGCTGCAGCTGTCTCTGGAGACATCTGTCTAAGGAGCCACTTACCAACTCCTTACAATGTTTGTAAGTTTGTGATATTCCACCAAAGCCCCACACTCCACTGGCTGCCTGTAAGACCTCCTCCTGGAACATTTCAGAGTCTCTGTTTCTTTTCTAGAGAGCTCCTGAGTTGGAAAGAGCCTAAAGTTACAAGGGACTCGGAATAACTTTTCATTTTATGGAATTGGGAGAGTTAGCCTACAGGTTGAAGTAATCTTCAAGTTGGTTTGTGGCCTACACCATATTTGTCTCTCGAGGCTTTGTCAAGAGAACTTGCAGGAGACTAACACGCTCTGCTTAATCCTGACTCCTGTGGAGTTTTGTTCAGCTCCATGGTCCCAGCAGGCCTGCGTTCCTCAAATGGGAAGCATGAAGTTGTAATTCCTACCAAACCTTGGAATGTCTAACACAGGCAGAATTTGTATCATCATATGTATGTGTGTAAAATGAAGTTGAGAAGCCCTCACACTTCCTAGAAGCAACACGCAATTAGCAAAATAATTTGGTTTGTCTCCAACTGAAGCAAATAGTTGCTGTTAGAGCTCTACATTTACAAATCAGGCAGTTTTAACCAGTCAGCATATAAAACGCTGTTCATCTAATTTTACTCACATAAGATGAACATAAAATTTATCATTTAAACCAAGATACTTTTACGAGCAAATGAGGACATTGGAAAGAATCACACGGGGACGACACCGATCAGTATGGACATCCCAGGATGAAACAGGACGTGTGGACAACACGCCCAGAAGTGAATATTTGAAATAGTTTTTATCTATTCCTCATAATTTTTTAATTATGTCAGAGTGTAGCAAGGATATTTTTCACTTTCCTTTTTATATTGAGAAGCATATTTGTTTTGTTTTCTTGGAAAATATTCTAAATTCTAGTCTTAGTTAACCTGTTTTAAACTTCATCATATATTTTGTGTCTGTGAAATTAAGACGGAGGCTTTCCACCTATCTATATTTTTGTGAATCCTCTAGAAGATTATTTTAAAATACCTACTGTCTTTCCCACTATTTCAACACTCTTTTTTTGAGACAGAGTCTTACTATGTTGCCCTTGGTAGGGTGCTGTAGTGTCCCAGCTCACAGCAACCTCTAACTCTTGGGCTTAAGAGATTCTCTTGCCTCAGCCTCCCAAGTAGCTGGGACTACAGGCACCCACCACAACGCCTGCCTATTTTTTTGTTGCAGTTGTTTAGCTGACCTGGGCCGGGTTCGAACCCACCACCCTTCGTGTATGTGTCTGGCGCCATAACCACTGTACTGCGGGCACCAAGCCTATTTCAACACTTATTCAAGGACATTTAGCTTTATTTTGAGCAACCTTGAAGTTTATTTTTGAAGTATCAGTTCATTCCATATATCCTCCAGGTTTTAGTAGAACAATGGATTCACCTTTTGGAAGAACTTTGAATATTTAAATATATTAGCCATTTACCATTTATTAACAGGTGTCATAAACTGACTTAGCTCCATCCCTCACCCCATGGGTCAGTTGTCTGCCTGATTTATAGATAAATTAGATAGATAGATGATGAAAGAAAAAGAAAGGAAGGGAGAGAGGAGGAGGGAGGGAAGGAAGGAAGGAAGGGAGGGAGGGAGGAAGGAAAAGGGAAGGGAAGGGAAGGGAAGGGAAGGGGAAGGGAAGGGAAGGGGAGGGGAAGGGAAGGGGAAGGGAAGGGGAAGGGAATGGAAGGGAAGGGAAGGGAAGGGAGGAAAGTGTTAGGGATCAGAACACAATCCTCCAAAAGAGAGCCCTCCGGCATACTGAGTTATTTGTTACAGTTATTTGAACTGAAGGAGCTGGGAAGGGCCTCAGAAGCCAGAAGTTCTCTGTGACCTCCTCTTTCTCGTCTTCCTCTCTTCCAAGCAACTCAGCTCCTTTCCCTCAAAGCAGTCCTATAACCTAGACTGTCACTCTCTGGCCTTCTCCCTTCTCTACTGAACGTCTTCAGTGACAGGTGTCCTTCCCTATACCCCAAAGAAGAAATGCAAACAGAAAGGCCAGGAGGACTCTGAACCCACAAGCCTTGCCAAATTCATTGATTACCATTTAGGGGTGTCATGCCTGCAGCCCACGGGCCACATGTAGGTTGTTTGAGGACTGTTGTCTTGTCTGTGGTGTCGGGTATCACTGAAAGTAGGCACGGACGGTTTTTTGTGCTCATCAGCTTTCACCAGTTTGAGTACTTACAGGGTGGCCCAAGAAAACTCTTACTCTTCTAACAATAAGAAAAAAGGTTGGACACCCCTGCTAGATCATACCTTTTTAATTATGTTTTTACATGGTTGTCCATTTTTTATTGAACCTAAACATAAAAATACACAGAATTCCCTGGGTCTTTGAGTCTTTTTTTTTTTTTTTTGGAAGGTTGCTGTGTTATGTAAAATTTTAACTGAATACATTTTTTATGCTCTCCTTTTGTTAACCTACCTTTTGTATCGGAGTGTCAGCCGTGAGCCGTCGGATGGGTGGCTAACAGGTACTGGTACTGCCTTTTCACTTTCTAGCCCTACAGTTTCTGCCACCCAGCCAAAGCCAGAGGGAGTGTGAGACCCCTGACTCACTCCAGATCCTACAGATGAGACCCTGGGACAACTGACAAAGAGCTGGTAAAAAGCTAGGAATGATTTTTACCAAAGTCACCTCTTCCAGACCTCTGCCTGGAATGACTGGTAAAGGGAGACTGGAAAGTAAACATTTATCTTTATTTGTTCCTTTATAAAATCAGACAACAGAAGAAAATCGCTTGCATGAGTTGTAATTCGTGCGTAATTTTGGTTTGGGGGTACTTCTATGTTATTGATTCATTAATAAATGTGTTATGCTTTTCTCTTGTTAATTGGTCTTTTGTTATAGGGATATTGGCTATGGACCTTTGAATGGGTGAGGGGAAAATATGACATTTTTTTCTCTACTTTCATTGATAGTGCATTTTTATTGGGCCTGATTTGAACATACACATATGGGGAAAACTGATTTGAATGCTTCAGACTTCAGTAGGGTTCATTTGACTCTGTTTTAAAATTTAATTATATTTAACATGGTGTTATATATTTATTTTTCTCCTGCTGTACAAATTTTTATAAGGTTTCTGAAATTCTTTGGAACTAGGAGAAGTACAAACAAATGACTGCAGACAAGGTTGAGACAGGAGGAAGGAACATGGGAATTCAGAACTTGGAAATGTGGAAGTTTAAGCAACGGTGAATTGAGATAAAGATGGCGCAGCTCTTGCAAAAGTGGAGGTATGTCTGGCACAGGGTTCGCCAGGCTGAGCTGGGAGATCTTGATTCATCTATTCCCCCCGCCCCCATATTTGGGTCCAAGTTTTAGCTTCCCTTTCTGTGCTAGTTGACATGGTTGCTTAAGGTAAGGGCACTAAGAAACCTCTGGAATACCTGTTCTTCAGTAAAGTTATCGGCCATTTGTTAACATTCTGGTCTGGAATTGAACTCATTGCCATGTTGATTCTAGATTTTTGAACATCCCACAACATGATAAAATACTGCATTTCGCCATGTAAAATGTGCTCCCGTGTATAACGTGCACCCATGTTTTGGGTCCAAACTTGCAGAAAAACATGCCTCAAGAAAGTGGTCAGGTCTTGGACAGGAGAGGCACATCTGCTCCCCTGGTCACCATGCAGATTGCTCTGCCCTCCCCAGCCATCTGCTCTGTAAGGAGCCCTTCCCTCCCTGCCACACTGGAGCTGGGTCAAGACGTGGCCAGCTGGACGGGAACTTCTGATACCACTTGCACCACCACCCCCACCCCAGGCAGCCATGTGGCTTCCTGGGGCCTGCCCAGGGCTCCTGGTCCCTCCATATGGCCAGCCCTTGGGCCTGGGGCCTCCCTCACATGGCTGCAGCCACGTCCCACCACCAACCCTTCCCCTGATTGTGGCATTTGGTGGAGACCTCTCCAGAGCATCCCCGCCAGATCCTGAATCCTCCCAGACTGGAACCCCATTTGCCCGGAGGGTCCAGGTGTGGGGACATAGTGGCACCAGAAGGGTTGCTGGGCTCCCCTGCTCCAGAGCTATGCTACCCATGTATAATGTGCACCCTTATTTTTTCCTCAAAAATTTGGGCAAAATAGTGCACATTCTACACAGCAAAATATGGTATGGTTTAATCAGAGTAAGTTGGCAACGAATAAAATAATCCCTAATATTGTAAGCACTGCTTACTCTTGCTGGTACTGTAAGTATTCCTATCCACTGTATCATTGAATCTTCAAAAGAACCATATGTGAAATAGACACTTTTATCATCTCAATTTTGCAGAGAAATGGGAGCTATTTGAGCTGAAATAACTTGCCAAGTTCATGCAAGTAAGAAGGGAGGGAGTTGTGAGAGACCCGTGCAGTACAGCTCTGAAGCTTGTCAAATTTTCTACTTTACAATAGAGACAAGGTTGACTAGAAGGAGATACTGAAAGCAGGGACTCGGTAACAGAGTGCTGCAATGGTTTAGACATCAGAGGATGAAACACGGGGGAAGGGGGAGCAAGGGGGACGCTACAAAAGAAGAAACATCAGGGTCGTGTCAGGTTGTGGAGAAGACAAACACATACATACTTTGATTAACAGCAATAGTGTGGCCAGTAAACATCGATAAAGAGAGACTGTTGAGTGGGGAAATAATTTCTTTTCGGACATTTTGAATTTCAAAGATAATCCAGCATGAACAAAGAAATTTGGCATGTTGGTACTGTTCGATGAAAGTACGATGAAATGCCCAAACCAGTGTTCTCCGTGTTTCTCTCCTGTGTTTCACTTCACTGAGAGGGCATCACATCAGGGGAATGTATAGAATGTCTATTAAGAAGAATCATAATAAAAGAAGCACAATATTGTTGTAAAAATGAAAAGAAGAGGCTCTAGAGAACTTAAATTTAACTTGTTAAAAGTCACATAGTTTGTAAATAGTTAAGTCTTTTGTGTTTTCTTGATATTCAATAATTAGAAATCAAAGCCAGGTGCGGTGGCTCACACCTATAATCCCAGCACTATGGGAGGCCCAGGCAGGTGGATCTCCTAAGCTCAGGAGTTTGAGACCAGCTTAAGCAAGAGTGAGACCCCATTTCTACTAAAAACAGAAAAACTAGTCGGGTGTTGGGCTGTAGTCCCAGCAACTTGGGAGACTGAGGCAGGAGAATCGCTTGAGCCCAGGAGTTTAAGGTTGCCGTGAGCTATGATGCCATAGCACTCTACCCAGGGTAGATTCTGTCTCCAAAAAAAAGTCAGAATACTCATCAGGAATGATGGTTCCTGATTCCTTACACAAGAGAGCTCAGAGTGAGAAGGTGGAGAGGAGGAATGAACCAGTGACAGGATGAATGAATAAGTGGAGAGTATGTACATTTAAAAAAAAAAAAAACTTCACCTGGAATTTTCTTTTCCTTATTTTTCTTTAAATGATGCAGGTTATTTACATTAAAACATTACTCAAAACTTAACTTCTGGCTGATAACTAGAACCTACAGAGAACTCAAATTAATAAACAAGAAAAGAGCAAACAACCCCATCTATATAGGCAAGAGACTTGAACTGAAACTTCTCTGAAGATGACAGGTGAATGGTCAACAAACACAAGAAAAAATGTTCATCATCCCTAATCATCAGAGAAATGCAGGTTAAAACCACTAAGATACCACCTAACTCCAGTGCGATTAGCCCACATCACAAAGTCCCAAATCTGTAGTTGCTGACAGGGGTGTGGAGAGAAGGGAACACTCCCCACTGCTGGTGGGATTGCAAACTAATACAACCTTTATGGAAAGAAGTATGGAGAATTCTCAAAGAAAGAAAAGTCAACCTTCCATTTGGTCTCCCAATTCCATTACCAGGTATCTAACCAGAAGAACAAAAACATTTTACCACAATGACATTTGCACCAGAATGTTTATTGCAGCTCAATTCACAATTGCCAAGTCATGGAAGCAACCCAAATGGTCACCAACCCATGAATGGATCAAAAAACTGTGGCATATGTATACCAGGGAGTGCCATTCAGCCATAAGAAAAGATAGGGGCTTTACATGTTTGCCGGAGGCCAGAAGTTCAAGACCAGCCTGGGCAATAAAGCAAGACCCCCTTACATCTCAAAGATGGGGAAAAGAATATCCAATGTACTCAATAATAGTACGCAACTAATATATAGACACCTGCACACCCACACAAATGATAAAACACAAATGTAGTCTAGCAAGGGGGGGAGTAGGGAGAGGGGAGGAGAAAAGAGAGAAAGGGAAAGGGAGGAGAGAGGGTGGCTAGTGGGAGGGGGGAGGGCAATTGGCGGGATCTCACCTAAAGTGCACAATATGACGGTGTTTAGCAGGCCCCTGGGTGAAGGGCTCAGCTACAACTTGAACTTTACCTTAGAAATGAAAACATTGTAACATAAAAATTTTCACCCTATATTAATTTGAAATTAAAAAAAAAAAACAACTGGCTCGGCGCCCATAGCTCAACCAGCTAAGGCGCCAGCCACGTACACCTAAGGTGACGGGTTCAAATCCCCAGCCCGGGCCCGCCAAACAACAATGATGGCTGCAACCAAAAAATAGCCGGGCATTGTGGCGGGCATCTGTGGTCCCAGCTACTTGGGAGGCTGAGGCAGGAGACTCGCTTGAGCCCAGGAGTTGGAGGTTGCTCTGAGCTGTGAAGCCATGGCGCTATACCCAGGGGGATAGCTTGAGGCTCTGTCTCAAAAAAAAAAAACCAAAAAAAACTTACCTTTATTTATTTATTTATTTATTTTGTGAGTGTGTTGTAGGGTTGCAACCAAAATAATTTTCTTCAAATTTCAGACTAATATGAAGGTACAAACCCTTAGGTCACAATGTTTGTATGTGTTAGGTAAAGTCCCTGTTGCTGTGTCCCCTACCCAGGAGGTGCACCATTCACCTTTACACTGTGCCCATTAGGTGAGAGCTCACCAATTCCCCTCAATTCTCTCCTGCCCCCCCTTTTATGTTTTTTAAAGGGCTTCTCAGTGGAAAATAATTTACCACCAATTTCCTTGATTTGAGGTTTTCTTGTTTTGTTTTTGTTCTTTCAAGCAATTCTTAAAGCACATTCGTGTGACCTCAAGATATTTCTACTTAAGTGCCTGTGTGTGTTGGGCTCAGGCTCCCTAAGGAGCCACAGCTGTTCTGGAGGACTGGGCAGCAATATTCAGTCTTCGCTTTTTGGGGAAATTCCTGGTAGGCCATAATTATGGTTCACTGGACAAATGTACCTTCCACACTGAAGGTCTTTGAATTTGTGTGAATGTTGGCTCATCCTAAGGCTCTAGTCTCTTCCTACTCACTGAATCTTCACAGGTGAACGTCACATTGTTTGAGGACATTTCAGTTCTTTCCACATAGAGATCAATTCATATGGTTTATTGACTAGAAGTCATAATTCAGCTTCCAAATGAGAGCAGCCTGTTCTCCTTCTGACAGAGCCACATGTGTTGGAGTACATTATTTTCACCAAGGGGAGACCATCCCGCTGAGTAACTGTGAGGATTAGTGAGGCTTGGTAATGTTCATAGGTTTGGTTTGTTTGGTTTGAGACTGTGCCTCACTCTGTTGCCCAGGCTACAGTGCATAGCTCACTGCCACCTCAAATTCCTGGGTTCAAGTGATCCTCCTGCCTCAGCCTCCCAAGTGGCTGAGAATGACTATAGACACACACCACCACAGGGGGCTAGTGTTTTTACTTTTTGTTTCTTATTTATTTTTGAGACAGAATCTCACTCTATCACCCTGGGTAGAGTGCTGTGGCATTATAGGTCACAGAAACCTCAAATTCTTTGGCTCAAGTGACCCTCTTATCTCAGCTTCTGGAGTAGTTAGGACTACAGGCACCAGCCACAATTCCTGGGAGTTTTTTCTAATTATAATAGAGACAGAGACTTGCTCTTTCTCAAGCTGGTCTCAAACTCCTGAGCTCAGGAGATCTACACACCTCAGCTTCCCAGATTACTAAGGTTATAAGCATGAGCCACTGTGACAGCCTGTTTTTATTTTTTGTAGAGATGGGGGGTCTTGTTTTGTTGCCCAGGCTGTCTTGAACTCCTGGCCTCCAGCGATCTTCTCACATCAGCCTCCTAAAGTGCTAGAATTACAGGCATGAGCCACAGTGGCTGGCCTTATACGAATTTTCTAAGATCTAATTGGAAAAGTGCTGTAGAGGCCATGAAAAGTCAGCCTTTACGATCAGGCTAAGAATTTACTTTCATAAACCCAACTTTTCTTCGAAGATAGTGTGGGGAAGAACCACCTGTGTTCTAAGGCTGGTCAATGTCTCTTTGAGACCAGTTTAAATTATAACTAATGTGACTAGTGCAAATGTCCTCACATTTTAGCATGACTCAGAGTCACCTAGGGAGCTAGACCCCATCCCCAGAGTTTCTGATTTAGTAGGCTGGGGGTGGAGTCTGAGAAAGTGCATTTCTAACAAGTTTCCGGGTGAAGGGCATTCTCCTGGCCGGGGTCACACACTTTGAGAACCACCATGTTAGGAAGTGTGCGATCTCACCCCTGAGACCTCCAGAGCAGTGACATCTGAGAGAAGCTGTGGAAACCTCCCTAGACAGGGCAAGATGTGCTCATTTAAAGTTAGGTCTGGCTTTCTTACCGTTTGCTTGTTTATTTGTTTGTTTGTAGGGAACCTGTAAAGGAAAAAAAGAAATGGTTTCTAACATTCTTGCCTGGATCTAGTGTTACGTGATTAAATTTCTATCAGCGTCTGCTTCTAAACCCAGTATCTCCACTCTCCCATCCTTTCCTTCCACCAAAAAACAAAAAAAAAAAAAAAAAAAACAAAGCAAAACCTACTATTATGGTCTCTTACCAGCACTTAAAAAGGTAACAGTGTCGAACAGAATCGCTCAAGCCAGCGGAGGGTAAAACCAGCCTGGGAATTGCTGGGAGAACACAAATAGTTTCAACTGTAGAAGAGGCTGAAGGAAATGACAGAGGGAAAAGTTTCCACCCAAGGTTCCAGTGGCCAAGGAATTTGTGTAGGTTGTAGAGACCTCACCCTCAGTGGCAACTCTCTGACTCACTGAGGCCTGAGGAAGCCTCCGACTCCCCAACCAGAGAAAACTCAGAAACTCTGCCTTTGATCTCACGGGATGCAACGCTCCAGAGACTTTGGTTTCTATAACATGGAAGTTTCCGATCGAATGACAGTGGAGAGCCTGTGCTCCGAATCCTAGAAGTCAGTGTGGCTCTCGGCCCAGGTGGAAAGTCGAGATTAGGGAACAGTGTGTAATGGGTCCCCCTGGAGCAGCGGAGAGAGGGAGGAAAGGCCCACGCCCCCAGGGCCAGCTTAGATGGCCAGAGCCTCTCGCCTGCTATGTTGCCAAAATCTGAGTCCTTCTTACTTTCCTTTGTTTAGGGTAGCATGGCCTCCTTCAGGTAGAAACTGACATACAGAAGATGGGGTTTTTAGCTCTGGATACATTTTATCCTTTGCCATTTGACCTTTTGTCCTTGTAGGTCCAAAGTCAAGTCTAACCACAGGCAAGTTATGTTAATATGCTTCTCCCAACCAAAGGGGGGACCTGATGCTGCAGTGCTCAGCCCAGGTTTTGTCTGGTTTAGATCAGTTCCTCTCACACTCTAGTGTAGATACATATGGATTAACCAAGGATCTTACTGAAAAGAAGGATCTGATTCTGTAGGTCTACTTGGGGCGTGGGATTCTGCATTTTTTTTTTTTTTTTTGAGACAGAGTCTGACTCTGCTGCCCTGGGTCATGTGCCCTGGCATCAACAAACCTCACAACAACCTCAAACTCCTGGGATTAAAGGATCCTCCTGTCTCAGCCTCCCCAGAAGCTATCACTACAGCTGCCCACCACAACACCTGGCTAATTTTTTCTATTTTTAGTAGACACAGGATCTTACTCTTGGTCAGGCTGTTCTTGAACTCCTGAGCTCAAGCGATCCACATGCCTTAGCCTCCCAGAATGCTAGGATTATAGGCCACATCCCACCAAGATTCTGTATTTCTGAGGAGCTCTATCTTGGGTGACGACAGAACCTGCTGCTCCGAGGACCAGGCTTTGAGCAGTAAGGGGACTAGTTTTCAACTTTGGATGCTCAACAAGATCACCCCAAGGGGCCAGTTTTTGTTTGCCCAGGTGTCCAGAGATTGTGACTTGACTGGCCTGGAGTGGGGCCTAGTATTTTTTTTTTAAACTCCTAAGTGATTTTATTATGTGACCAGAATTAAGGAAACATATCCAAATTCATGTTTTTCAAACCACTAAGTAGCAATCATTAGTAGGTTAGAATAAAAAATAACATTGAAAATATTCTTTAAATGAAGCAAAGTAGAGCACGTTGTCATAGCGTCAGTCAGCCTTGCTTGGTGAAACGTTTCACTCACGTATCTGTGTAGATATCAAGCTTTTAATGTAAAATAAATTCCTGAGGGTTATGGTTGGGAAGTCTGTTGCAACTACTTAACTCTGCTATTGAAGTACAAACAGAGACCCGACAGTGTGGGGATGAGTGAGCATGGCTGTGTGAAGTTTCCACTTCATGTGATTTCACATACCACAAAACGTTTCCTATTCACTGCTTTGGAGCCATGAAGAAGTGTGAAGCCATCCCTAACACTCAGTCTCTGCCACAGAACAGAAGACCGGCCACTTTGGCCTTGAGGCCTGTATAGGTGGCTGACCCCTGACCTACACTGGTATCCTCTTTGTTTTGACTGTCAACGTTGTTTGGTCAGTTGTAACCAACTGCCTCAAGCTGGGTTCCAAAATAGTCTCCTATTATGATTCTCACCTTCATCCTTTGTATTTTGATTATAAACACCTGAGTTTAGAGGCGAGGCCTTCTGTGGTTGTTGGTAATAATAATTGTTGTTTAAACAATAATATTTTGAGTTTTAAAAATCTATGTCAAAGTCCTGTGTTAAATATAGCAAAGTAGTTTTGACTGATAATAAGCGAATAATGGGGCAGACACGAGTGTCTTCACACCGGTTTCAGTAGCAGCATTTCACTTTGATAACGAAATCTTATTTCCTCCATTAATAAATTGACAGTTTACCCTAGAGAATAGACTTTTTAAAGGTGTGCTTTGCAAATTGTTAGCAAATGCAAGTAAATTACTTACAGGAAAACATGATTGTTCTTCACTATTTACAGACAACTTTTCTTCTTGAAGAGAAAACTAAACAATCTCAATGAAACCCACAGTTAAAAGAAGCCTCCCTTCTCCCTGTCACTTGGCACCCCAGACATCCTGTAGGAACATGGTAGAGCCTTCTACTTTACGCTGCTCAAGGGACCAGAGTTAAAAGCCTGTTGGGTAATTTTTGGAGGGCAAAGGAGAGTGCTCCACTCATTTTGGCTACAATAGTAAATATTTACTGATAACCCAGGCGCCCTGTAGCTCAGTGAGTAGGGTGCTAGCCACATACACCGAAGCTGGCAGGTTCAAGCCTGGCCCAGGTCTGCTAAACAACAATGACAACTGCAACCAAAAAATAGCCAGGTGTTGTGGTGGGTGCCTGTAGTCCCAGCTACTTGGGAGGCTGAGGCAAGAGAATCACTTAAGCCCAAGAGTTGGAGGTTGCTGTGAGCTGTGA